>NC_052050.1:43906334-44206334 GCF_903992535.2 Arvicola amphibius
GTATCCACAAATAGTTTGGAAAAAGCCCCCAAAAATGGCTTTTCTTTAAAATGCCCTTAAAACTTTTTGCATAATGCTTTCTTAGAAAAAAAAAAAACCAAACCCAACTCCCACAGAGAACATCTTTACTAAGTGAAGCCCTCGGGTGAAGACTCTTGTGAGCGTGGTGCCAGAGGCTTCTCGGATGAGGCATCTGGGCTCAGGAGCAGGAGGCCTTAGGAGGCTGTCCTTGGAGCTCTTGGTAGTTCTCAAGATGAGAAAGAAGAAAATAGTGGCAGAGACAAAGGCACAGAACAGGAAAATACTTAAGATCCCGAAGAGGTGGCATGCAGGAGGAAATGTGTTAAAAAGAGCAAGGGGAAAGCAAACTGAGATGTGAGAGCGCCTGCTGTGCTGTTAACCCGTCCACCGGCTGCTTCTCAGAGCCAGCAGTTGGCTGGGATCCTCTCCCACTCCCTGGTCCAATCCTGTCTGCTCCTGGGCCGTTACCCCAGGCACTGAAATGTCAGCCCAGCCTGTTGAAGTGCTCACATGTGTGCTCATGCTTTTCCAGGACCACGGGTGGGGCTGCAGTAAAGAGAGAGAGGCACTGAGCAGGAGGTGAAGTACTAGTTAAGAGGTCAAAGCTTTTCCTGCTCAGCTGTTCATCAGTCAGGTCTGGGCTTTCAATGAACAGAAAAGGCAAACAGGCAATCAAATTATCAAAAGTTGAAGCTAAAAAAAAGTTCTCAACAGCTTATTATGTACCTGCCTTAGCCATGAACATGACTTAAGAACACCCAAATGTGGGGATTTGGGAGGGCTGGCAAGACCCTTTGGCATAGCTGACTTATATACCCTGTGTGAGATATCTAGGCAGGTGAGTGAAATGGTAAGAAATGTAATTAAGAAGGAAGACAGCACAAGATGGTTTCTCCCATTCTTTAAAACAGAAACAGGTATCCCCCTTCCCCCCCCACCACCCCAAGCACCAGAGGGTTTTTCTCTTAGTCTCTGCCATGAGAAATGCTTTCTATATTGGCAAATGAGAGGACAGTGCCCATTGCTGATAATGTGTGACATATAGATGTCACTTTTTTGAGACAGGGTCTCACTCTGTAGCTTAAGCTGGCCTCCAACTCACAGAGATCCTCCTGCCTCAGTCTCTCAAGTGCTGGGGTTAATGATGTGTGCCACTATACCCAGCTTTCATCACTTTTGGTGATGCCCCCCCCCCACGCAAACACTCCTCACTCTTCCATTGTCTCCTGTCCTCCTGTCATATTGGTGGATGGGGCTCTTTAGCACGAGCCCTGCGATCCTCCATCTTGCCTCCTAAGCCACCCTCACGCTGGTACCTACCATGTAGTGAGACAACACATAAACATCCAGGGCTCACAAAGTTGTGGGCTTTAAAGGAACTACCAGACAGCACAGGTATACGCAACTTCAACACCATGTGTTTTCAGCAGCAGTGACATTATACCCAACCATGGCTTTAGTATGGCAACTGGATCCACAGCTCTGGACAACTTGAAAATGGCCCCAATTTTCCTTTTCTGTATCCTACTATCTGCTCCCTCCAAATTCTGTCTCTGATGATAATCTGTCTGTCTTTTTTCTTAGGGCTGTGATGAATTAAAAACCTAAGTCCCTGGCTCTTACCTATACAGTACTCAGCAATGTGGACATCAACAAAAGCAAGCAGGAAGCAAATCTGTAGACCTTTTCAGTTTTGATGAGCTGTGGTGCGTTACTGGGTTCTTTCATTTCAGGCCAGACTTTTTTTTTTGTAGGACTCTCAGAGGCTTATTTACAGCAGGCCCTCCAGTGTGAAGATCAGCACATCAACAAGAAAGCAATGGCGTCCTAAATGGAAGCTGCGCCCTTGGCTGAGCTGCCCCCAAGCATCAGCCCTACTAAGAGGCTACTTTGAGCAATGCACATACATTGCCTGGCTGTGCAAACAATGTTCTGGGACTTTAGCATTCAGGGTATTCTAATGGGGGCCTATAGGGGTTTCTGAAGAGGAAGTGCATAATTTGGCAGGAGCTGGCAATTAGAAGTTTCCATTTAAAACAATCAAAGTCACCATCAATACACTACCAACAACTGTCTGCTCACTTCTGGTCTCTCTGTTTCCAGTTGCAACTCTACTCCTTAAAAAGAATAACTCGGAAAAGATCCCACAATATCAACAATAAAACATTTAAAAAGTGACATTATGTACATAAATACTGTGTATGAACTGTAGAGAAAAGACAAATCTTCCAGGAAAATGAGGGAAAAAAACCCAACTTATGTCAAGTGTTAACAGGGATAACATAGAAAACTGTGTTCAATAGGTTATAGGTATATGATGTAACAATTAAAATATAATCTGTGAAATTAAGAAAGAGGCAGATAGGGAAAACAGCAGGAGAGAAGAAGTGAATTGGAAAGCTATGGCCATTAAACTCTGAAGGCCCACAGAATATTCAAGTAATGGAAGGGTTAAACCCCACGTATGTATTCATTTTACAAAAGCACACTGACTTTGCTGTTTTTCAAACCTGTTTCCAGGTCTTTAGTTTGGAGGCTGTGGCAGAGCCCGTCACCTCGTAGAGGGGCCAGGCCCCACCTGTGTGGATTCCACTAACCTAGAAGTCACTCAGTGGCTGCTTTTCCACCTTTGCTTCAACCTTCTCTCTTAATGTGTCTCTCTACAGATGACCCTGAGTTTTGCTTAGGGTCCCCTTAGATTTTCAGATTGTTTTTTTGGGGAAAATTATTTACTTTGTAGAATTCTATCACCAGGCCAATCACAAATCCCTTTATCGCAATGATTGATATACTTGGGATACCAGGAGAAATGGAGTCTCAACTGCATCTTAGAGCAGAGCAGAACCTGCAACTTCATGAACTCCAAAGGAAGCAGCAACTTCCCTCCGCCCTCAGTGGGCAGGCTGTCTCAGGCCTGGTGTGCCATCTCTACTTCTGAGCCTCAGTGCCACCTACCCTGTTTCTTTCCCTCAGCCAAGCAGGCAGGTCTTTCTCAGAGGGCAAAGTAAGGAGACAGGTGGCAGTTGATTGAAAAACAGCAATATGCCTTTGATAAAGGTGCTCTTTGAAAAAAAAATTTTTGAGGTTTGAATTTTTTAAAAATAAAAAATGCTAAAATGATCTTGCCATTCAAATCAGTACACACGCACATGCGTACAAACACACATGCACGTATGTACATACACACACACACACGCACACACACACACACGAAAAAACCCAAACCCTGCATGAGTCAGGAGCAGTAAAATGACCAAAATATTATAAAATTAACCAATAAAGTGCATGTTCCTTACATATTCCACCGCCCTTTACAAAAAACCGTGTGCAGGCTCAGGGTCACATGGTGTTATAGAAGGGGTTGGTCGTCCGTTTTTTATCATTTGCTCTTTTCAGTCTCCTAAGGGGGTGAGTTCTGCCATGTTGCTGGCGGGGTGCCACAGCCAGCCCTGGAGCGGGGCCTGTACACTGCAGGCCCTGTGTCTGTAGCAAAGGAAGGCCTACTTCAGAACTAGTCAATTCTGGTCTTGCCTTAGGGAGCAAGCACTGCTGGCTGTACCCAAATTCTTTGGCATACTGCACAAGGGGCCTCTCCACTGGCTTGCTCTGTGCAATACACTCTGTTGTTTTGAGTTGCTCTACAAAATACTTGGTGGGCTGTGGGTTCTGGTGGGCACCTGGGCTTTCTAAGGGCTCCTGGGCCATCAAGGCATGCATGCCTGAGTCTGTTCTGATGAAGGGCTGAAGCAATTTGAGATGAGGGGATTCCGAGGAGACAAGCTCTCTCTCCGCTAAGTAGTCTTTACAAAGGTCTAGGTAACCCAGCTTGGCAAGAGAAGCTGAGCGCCTCATCTGTGATGTCTTGGTGAGCCCTGCCTGGAAGGTCACTCGAGTCTCAATTTCTTTAGCGCGCTCCTTCACCACACCAGGGCTGTGGCTGAGATCTCTTATATTTTCACTACTAGTGCTATGTGGGATTCTACAGGCTTCAGGTGATGGGTCCAGTTTTTTCTGTAACACCCCAGCACTGTCACCAAGTTTGTTAATTAAATTTAGGTCTTCATTACTTAACTGAGATAACTTGTGTGCCACTCCACCGCAGCCTGAAAGGAAGCCCTCTTGGCAGTCTTCCCAGCTGACCTGCTCTGTAGACGGCTCGCTGTCTGTGGTGCTGCTCTGCTCTGTGCAGCCTTCCAGGTGAACCACAGACTGGGGATGCAGGTAATCCAAGTTGATGGATGCTATGTGGGTACTGCCACTCACCAAAGATGCTGCTTTCTCGAAGGGTGCTGAAGAGCCATTTCCCTTGTCTTCAGGGCTACTTAGCATGGGGGTTGGGTCAGTGAGCCTCTCATATTCAGAGGAAGAGTGAGGCAGAGGTAGCACTTGGGGATGCAGAGGAACCTGGCTGGGGTCCAGAGTCCTGTTCAGGTTTTCATCCAGTGCACAAAACACAGTGACAGATCTCTCCATCTTCACCTTCCTCAGTTCTTGTTTTCCGCCCTCTTTGCTGGGTGCTGTTTCACCTCCTGGCTCAGTGTGATCAAGTGTAACTGTTTGTGTGTACTCAATAATTTCTATTCTCTTGGGAAGGGGAAGCGGGATGGCCTGTGTCTCACATTCCTGGTTTGGAATCACAGTCCTCTGTTTCTTCAAGTCTCCTTCCTGCTTCTTGGTTCCAGTATCCAACCCTAGGTAGTTCTGAGGTGTTTGCAAGGAATGACTCTCCCGCTCGGGGGCTGGAGCAGTGGCATTATGTTCACAGTGGGACAGTGGTCCAGCTTCAGACCCACTGCATTTTCCTTTTCCCTTGCTCATCTCTGCTTCTCTGGGGGAAAACGAATGTTCTGGAGTGGTTTCATCACTTTTCCATTTTGGCATAAGGTCTGCCATAGAAGAATCATTCTTAGAGTTTTTGCGATTGGATAATGTGGCACCCGCAGAGGTGGTACCATGGTGCTCCTGTTCCTGTCGCAGGCGCTCTTCAAACTCCAGGGTGGCTCGCTTCACAGACCCAGGGCACCACTTGGCACCAGGGTGCATCCCTGGGCCCCAGTCATGTTCTTCCTCAACTGGTTCCTCTTCTTCCAAGTCTGCTGTGGATGGGTGTGTGGTTAGACAGCCTTCTGGGTTGTACTTCCCTGAATCTTCGGCTAGTTCAGGCTGGACTGTATAGAAACTCTCGTCCTGCTCCAAATGCCCAGGTTTGTTCTCAGGGGCATGTGTTCTTTCCAGGGGCAGCTCATGGATGGTGTTCTTCTTTGGTGTATAGCATGGGTTAGAGAGCATATCTCCTTTTAACTGAACCTGCCCAACGCCTTGACTAATGGATTCAATTTCAGTGACAATTTCTTTGACTGAAATTGCATTTTCTGAGTGAGATTGCATGATGATGTCTGGGCTGACAAGTTCTGAGACTGCCTAAGAAGAGAAAACAGTGAGATGATTATGGAAAATGTGGCTAGTACTTCACTTAGTGATTCTTTAACCCAACAGAACCTGTCTATCTCTGAGGACATAAGTTATGGGTACCAGGGGCATAGATTCACTGTGTTGTCAGACCATGGAAACAAACTAGGAGTCATCATTAAAGGCTAGAGAGAGGAAACTCATAAGGTATAACACTGTCTACTAAATTTTGTTCTGTTTACTCAAGCAACATCTTGATCCAGGACCTTGTTTTAAAATGTGCAAATAGACATGGGAGCTTCTGTAATCCATATTTTCATAGTCCCGTGAGCCTCTAGAACCTAGATCACAAAGAGGTAAACGAAACCTTTCCTAGCTGGCTTATTAACTTCTTTGGTTTTTTTTTTTTTTAAGATTTACTTAATTTTGTGTGCATTGGTATTTTTGTTTGTATGCATGTCTGTGAAGGTGCCAGATCTCTTGGAACTGAAGTTACAGACAGTCGTGAGCTGCCACGTGGGTGCTGGGTCCAATAGAAGAGCAGCCAATGCTCTTAACCACTGAGCCATCTCTCCAGCCCTTTGGCTTATTAACTTCTAATGTGAAAGGAACTTATTCAGGTAATGACCACAGTTCTTTCAAATGCTTGGTAGCCACCTTCAGTATGCCCAGTGTAGATGGGGCCAGATGGCTGTGGCTGTCGCCTGCTGTCTGGCGTGGAAGATTTCTGCTGTTTTCTCTCACTGTTCTCACCACACCACTGTTCCTGCAAGAATCTGCTTTATGTCTCATCTCACAGTCTCTTCTAAATTTCTGTTTTCTAAGATTTTTTTGTTTTGTTTTTGTTTTTAGAGACAGGCTTTCTCTGTGTAGCCCTGGCTGTCCTAAAACTTACTCTGTAGACCAGGCTGGTCTAGAACTCAGAGATCTGTCTGCTCTATCTCCCAAGTGCTGGGATTAAAGGCACTAGTGCACCACAACTGGCTTCTTTTAAGATTTTTTAAAAAATATTTTATTTTTAAGTTTTATTTGTTCTATGTATAGGACGCTCTATTTGCATGTACACTTGCAGGCCAAAAGAGGGCACTAGATCTCATTACAGATGGCTGTGAGTCACCATGTGGGTGCTGGGAATTGAACTCAGGACCTTTGGAAGAGCAGCAGCGATGCTCTTAACCGCTGAGCCATCTCTCTTTTAACAAATCTTTTAAGATTTTTAAATCTTAAAACAGTGTATGACTGTTTTTCCTGCATACATATGCATATTTGGTGTTTATAAAGGTCAGAAGAGGCAGGTCCCCTGAAAATCGAATGGTGAATTGCTGCGTGCTACCACATGGATGCTAGGAATCAAACCCAGGACTTCTTCAGGAACAAGTGCTCTAAACTGAGAAGCTATCTCTCCAGTCCTGTTTCAGACAGAACTCTCTACATAGACCAGGCCTTGGACTCTAAGGTCTGCCTGTCTCTGCTTCTCCAGTGCTGAGATTAAAAGCATGTACCTGGCAACAATCCTTAAATTTCATGTGGCTCCTTCTGGGAACAGTATCCTTAGCTTGTCAGCCATGTCCCTCAGCAACCTTCGAACCTCACTCTCAGGTATTTCCTTCCTTTACAAGGTAACAATTCCCATGGGTTTAGAACAAACACCCCAAACCCAGAAAAAAAATCAGGTTCAACTGCAAAAATATTAAGTTCAAAAACTAGAAATGGCCTCCTTAAAGTCAGAGCATTATCACCGTCAGCCTGTTTGCTAACATTTTATGTAAGACTCCAAAATACACTGTTTCCTCAGGAATTGTGCTGGTCTTTCTCCTTTAAAAGCGTCTCAGCTGGCATAACTAACAAGGTCAGTCTTGCCTTTGGAGGAAATCTGCCAGGACATCAAGCAGAGGTGATCTTGGCAGACCTGGTAAGCCTGGTATGTGCACGGGCCATGGCAGGAGGACTCGTATGACCAAGGACTCAGTTGGGAGGCTATTTCTGTCAGTGCTACTACACTGACTGGTCCATAAAGAGAGCTTACACATTCTGGCTTCCCATAGAAAAACAACAAAGGCAGAAGACAGAAGTAGAGGCAGGAGTTGTTTTGGGTAATTGAGGAGAAGAAATAAAAGATGAAATATAGCAGAAATCATAAGATCTCAGGTATCTCACTTGGGCTGTTAGTACCAAGCTCAGTTGGTAAAACACTTGCCTGGTATGCACAGGGCCCTGTGGTCAATCCCCAGTACTGCAAAATAAATACATCACAAAAATACAATCAAGTCCATTAAGATTATCAGGGGACATTTTGTATGTTAATCTAAGACTTTGTCTCAAAACAGACAAAACAAAACAAAGCAACCTTTTTGATCATCTATGGTATTTCCTCCTACTTCTGAGATGGTTCACAAGAAATCATATATTGCCAGGTACAGTGGTGCATGCTTTTAATCCCAGCATTTGAGAGGCAGAGGCAGGTTGATATCTGAGTTCGAGGTCAGCCTGGTCTACAGAGTGAGTTCCAAGGAAAGACAAGGCTACATGGAGAAACGCTGCCTTGAAAAACAAAACAAAACAAATCATATGCCACTTAGGAATCTTTAGGATACTGTCTGTTTCCAAACCATCTCTTGGTTCTTGAGCACCAAAGGACTGGAGATGAAGTCACAAATGTTATTAGCAGCATCACTGAACTCAGCATGGGCATCTGCTGCTATTCCAGCAACTATCTGCATTTGTCTAGCTCGAAAACCTTCTGGGATAAAATGTTTCTCAAATATATCATTTTCTCAGGGATAGGTCTCAGGCAGCACTGTGACATTTCATCATTACTGAGATTTGATCTGAGCCCCAGGTATCCCTTTGCTTTGCCAGGACATTTGTTTTGGCTAATTCTCTCCTTTTTCATCCCCTTTCAGAAATGCTCCAACAGGGGATAGAGAGATGGCTCAGCAGTAAAGGGTGCTTGTTGCTTTTGGAGATGACCTGGGTTTGATTCTCAGCACCCACACAATGGCTCACAACCATCTATAACTCCAGTTCTAGGGAAGCTGAAGCCCTCTTCTGACTTCTGTAGGTATGTGGTACACACATATACATGCAGGCAAAATAGTTATACACATAAAATAAAATAAATCTAAAATGACACCAAAGCCTGAAAAGATAAAATCCTTAAAAAAAGCACGCTACATTTTAAAGGATGCTCTCAGCCCAACTGTTCCACTATCTACTCGTGAAATCTTTACTAACATCAATATGAGCCAAGGCACTGAAGAAATGGCTCAGTGGTTAAGAGCATGTACAGGGGATGATGCCTAAGTTCCTGGCACCTGTGGTGGGTAGCTCAAGCTCCAGGGGAAATCTGATCACTCTGACCCTTTGGGTACCTCCACTCATTTGAATATGCCAACATGCATACATATAATAATAATAATACAAGTTAGGGCCAGCAGTAAAGCTCAGCGGTACTGTGGGGGCTTAGCAAGAATGAGTCTGACCCCCTCCAAAGAAGTGAACGGAGCAGAGTCTCCAGTGGTTTCTTTGGTGAGAATTTCATTAAACAGACTATAAGGTAGCTTTACCTTTGACTGGTCCTCATCCACTGAAGAGTCTTCAGATGCATGGGGAGTGTTACTCAAAGAGCTGCTTCTCTGGCTATCAGCTGCCATTTCTGAAGGTGCCACGTCTATCACTGACAGGCGACAACCCTCACTCCTTCCTCCACCTAGCTCTTCTGTCCTTGAGTGGGACAAAGACCGAGACCGGGTTTCTTGAGAAAGCTCTACAAATTTCTCTAGGGCACTAAAAAAATCAATACGATCTGTACTAAAATCAGAGATGGCGGCTTGGCAAATGGGTTGGGGGCTTGGCGACTCCGGATCAGGTGACATGGGGACGTCTTTCAGTCGAGATGTCAACTCTTCCATTGGCAGTAAGTGGACATTCATGTCTGCTTTTAGTGCATCTGTCTCTAGATCTTCCACTGCTAAGTCTGGGAACTTGTTGGCCATTTCTGAGGCCTGTCCAGGTTGTATTAAGGCTTTAGATGCAGGGCAGTTGTCAAGGGGGAATTTTGATTCACTGAGACAACACCCTGATGAGCATCCATTGATGTCATTTAAGTTTAGTTCATCTTCAATCTGTCCGGTATGAAATTCCTGTGAAGAAAACCCCAAGCAGATGACTCTTTCTTTGGTATGAAGCCCTTTCTGATTTACATCTTGTGGAACCACATGCTCTACAAAGACGGGAGGCATGGCTGCGAGGTTCTCCACAGTCTTCACCTCAGCGATCTGGTCTGCTGAAGTGGTCATCTCCTTCTTGTTGAGCTCGAGCCCAGGTTTGCAGATGGGTTCATGGTGGTCTGAGAGGTCACTGTCTGAATGAGATCTCCAGAGTTTGTTATGCCGCTGCTTGCTGTGGAGGACACATATGGGAAACACCTTACTTTGGTTTGTGAAAAAAGTCAACATCCTTCTAGGAAACCACATCCAGAGAAACCTCAATCACCTGCAAAATGCCTTCTTACTAATCCATGGACCAAGACAATAAACACTTCAAAATGTACATAACTTAATAGAATCAAAACAAACAACAATGAATTCCTGAGATCTGACTTTTTTTTTATTGTTGTCCTTTTGAGACAGAGTCTCACTACATAGCCCTGGCTGACTTGGAACTCCTATATATAGATCATAGAGATCCCTTGCTTATGCCTTGAAGTGTTGAGGTCTTTTTTTTTTTTTTTATCAGATTGATGGGAGCCAAAATTGTTAACAGTCATTGTTGATAAGTTCTTTCATGGTATTTGTAGGATTGTGAATTATAGACATTATTAGTATTATTATTTTTAATTACATTTACTGTTTGTGCCATACCATGGCATACAAGTGAAGGTCAGAGGACAACTTGGGATAGCTGATTCCTCTTTCCACCACCTGGGTCCTGGGGATTGAACTCGGGTTAGCAGGCTTAGTAGCAAACACTTTCCCTGATGGGCCCTTTTATTGGCCCTGCAGATTTTAAAAGTCATAGCTCTCCAGATTTAACCCTTAAATAATCAGTTCTTCCTGTCAGATGTTTCCTTGGAGAAATACTTTAAGGACGTACATTTATACGTATGGATATTTACTGCAGCACTGTCTGTGGTATTGAAAAATGAGACAACAAAAAGAAAAGTGGATTTATTTAAATATAAGGCCAGGGCTGGGGAAATGGTTCAGCTGGTAAAGTGCTTGCCACACAAGCTGAACTGGTAAGCTCCAGGGTCAGTGAAAGACCGTGTCTCAGCAGGGTGAAGAAGTGCCTGAAGAAGACATCCTGCAATGACTTCTGGCCTCTGTATGCACATGAACACACATACCTGCACACACACACACACACACACACACACACACACACACACACAAATAAACATGCGCACACATATCTGCACACACACAAACACAGGTGCACATAAGATAAAAATACAAAAGTCAATTACAGGCTGTATAAGTATATTCTATAAGGTATAAGGTTGTTAAAACTGTCAGACATTGGGGGCTGGAGAGATGGCTTAGCGGTTAGGAGGGCTTTCCACTCTGACAGAAGACCCAAGTTCTGTTCCCAGCACCCACCATCATGGGTTCACAACTGTCTATAACTCTAGCACCAGGGAAGTTAGATACATCTGACCTCTTTGGGAATCTGCTCACATCATACTCTCATGCAGACACACATGCATATACATAATTAAAAATAATAAAAATGGGGCTAGAGAAATAGCTCAGTAGTTAAGAGTACTGGATTCTCTTCCAGAGGATCTGGGTTTGACTCACAACTGCCAGTTAAGAGGATCTGACATCCCCGTCTGGCATCCATAAGCACCAAGAATGTACATGTAGGTAAAACACCCATATACATAAAGTAGTAATAAAAATAAAATAATGGCCGGGTGGCGGTGGCGCACGCCTTTAATCCCAGCACTCGGGAGGCAGAGGCAGGCGGATCTCTGAGTTCGAGGCCAGCCTGGTCTACAAGAGCTAGTTCCAGGATAGGCTCTAGAAACTACAGGGAAACCCTGTCTCGAAAAACCAAAATAAAATAAAATAAGATAAAATAAAATAATGGGGGCTGGAGAGATGGCTCAGCGGTTAAGAGAACTGACTGCTCTTCTAGAGGACCCGGGTTCAATTCCCAGCAGTCATATGGCATCTCACACCTGTCTGTAACTCCAGGATACAGCACCCTCACACATTTATACATATAGGCTAAAACACCAATAAAGTAAATACTTAAAAAAAATTAGCAAAAAAATAATGTATTTTTGTTTCTTTTAATTATGGGTGTGTGTGTGTGGGGGGTCTGTGACTCTGACTGCAGGTGCCCATAGGGGTCAGAGACATTGGGTCCCTAGAACTGAGTTACAGGTTGTTGTGAGCTACTTAATATGGTGCTGGGAACCAAACTCAGGACCTCTGGAAGAGCAATAAGTGCTCTTAATCACTGAGCCATCTCCCCAGCTCTCCAAATAAAATATATAAAAAAACCCAATTTTTCATTAGGCATTTTAGTGGACTGATATCTGAGGTATACTGTTAAGTGAAAAAGTAAGTTTAATATTTAGAATGCTCAGTTTACATGCTAGTGTTAAGAAGGGGGAAAGTCTGGAGGAACGTTATTTGGTATGTGATTCTTTCAAGAAAGGTAGAAACCATTCTAGGAAAGTTCATTATTTGTCTAAATTTTGAATTAAAAAATGAGAATGTTGGGTTTGGCTCTAAGAGCTCTTACAGAGAACTGGGGTTCAGTTCCTAGCACCCACGTGGTAGTTCCAGGAGATCTTATATCTTCTTCTGGCCTCCAAAGGCACATGGGCACTAGACATGTTTATGGTGCCCAGACATACACGCAAGCAAAACATCATACACAAAAAATAAGATAAAAAAGTCTACTCCCTTCAAGGCTCAAGGATCTACGTGGAAAAGGAGACAGAAAGATCGTAAGAGCCAGAGGTGGTGGATGTCGTGAAGGAAATGTATTATAGACATACAGGGCTAATACACATATCAATTTACAGAAACTGTGACAGTACATACAAGACCTGCAAAAGTTTAAACCAGATCAAACCTCAGCACAAGGAAGGGGAAGTAGATGCAGAGTCCTAATCCTAACCAAGAAGCTGTTTGTTATTTTTTTCTCCCTACACCCGTAAGTGCTCTTAATCACAGAGACATCAATTTTCTTCTTTCTTTTGGTGGGTGGGGTAGTGTTTGAGACAGGATCTTTCTATGTGGTCCTGGATGTCTTGGAATTCACTATGTAGTCCAGGTTGGCCTTGGACTCACAGAGACCCACCTGCCTCTGTCTCCTGAGTGCTGGGATTAAAGGTGTGTGCCACCATACCTGGCTACATTATAAAATTAAGGAAGACTAGTAAATCTGGAGAGAATGATCCAGAACAGAATGAAGAGAATGGACATAAAGGTCAGGCCTTTCCCAAAGATCTCAGAAGCTGAGACAACACTTGGAAAAACATGTGGGCCAGAGAAGGCTCTTCACCAACCTCAAAGACCACTACACAGTCATTCTCTGGTTATTCCATGAAGTGAAGTCTGAGGTGGTGATGAGAGTCACTTCAAACTACATGTTTATAGGAAGCACGATTCCCAAAGCCCCAGTCAAAATTTCTCAGCTACGTGTATAGCTGGTCAGGATCACCTGCCCAGGGATTAGATCTTTAAGACTGATGCTTGACAGTCCCCATGATTTATAAGGAGACAAAGGGTTACCTAACTTCTGGGTGGAAGGGAAACTCAGCCTCAAACAACTTGCCCTGGGCTTGGGGCCACACATGGGTTCTGCTGAGTCATATGCCTACACTGATGTGACCCTGTTTCTTCTCAGCTCCCTCTACAGTCTGCTGTTTGGGTGGGGCGCTCTGACTCAGGCCTTCATAGCAGAGGGGTGCTTTTCCTTGTAGGGAACAGCTCAAGTCTACTTATGAAGACAAGGTATAATCAGTTTGCTGGGTATACAGTGGAGTTTTTACCCTTTTCAAGCTGCATGACCTCCAGCCACCCCTAGGAGGAGACAACATATCACACATCTCAAATAAGTGAGCAGTTGTCAGGAGCTGCAAGCTGACTAATTTGGGTTAAGTGTGGACTCAACTATATTACTACCAACCAAGGCCAGTTTGCTTCCTATGAAAGTTTCTTTTCTTAGATCCGGGTGTCTTAGTTTCCAGGCATAAATACAGTTGTGTTTTCTAACTTCTCCACTATCACCTATGGTGAGGTAGGTTGGATATCTCCTGTGATGCATGTGAAGGGGGACAGCTCCGAGGGCAGCTGTTCTTAGCCATCTAACAGCATGAAACAGAGCTGATTTTATTAGCTAACAAACTTTCCACGAACTCTAGAATCCTCCAAAGTATAATTTAAAAAAATACTTGCAAATTACTTATCAGTCAGGACTGCAGAGATGACTAAGAACACTTGTTGCTCTCAGAGGGCCCAGGTTCGATTCCCAGCATCCACAAGGTGGTTCACAACCATCCATAACTCCAGTTCCAGGGAATCAGATGCCTTTCTGACCTCCATGGGTACCAAGTATGAATGTTGTACACATACACATGTAGGCAAAACACTCATACATAAAATGAATAAATCTAATGCATTAAAAAAATCAGTCAGGAGGAAATATGAGATAAAAGTTATGCTAATGAGTGTAAACATCAACCCGTTTCCGAGGAAGTGGCTAGCATCACAGTCTGTTGCCCAGGAGGGACTTCCTTCTGTTCCTGGAGGAGATGACATCAGAAAATACTTCACGGGGGCTTGGGAATATGACTGACTGGTCTGCAATGGAGAGAAGCAGCTCTTTAAACTCCACATGTTCCCTGACGACTGGCCAGCACTCCCACCTCTCCAGGAGGCAGCCTC
This sequence comes from Arvicola amphibius, assembly GCF_903992535.2. NCBI lineage: Eukaryota > Metazoa > Chordata > Mammalia > Rodentia > Cricetidae > Arvicola > Arvicola amphibius. Next base: position 43,920,674 of record NC_052050.1, read on the forward strand.
CCTCTTGAAGTCTATGTGTATTTCCCTTCCTTTTCTTTAAAATGCTACTGCAGGTGTTTTCTTTTCCTTTTTTCTTTTGTTTAAGAGAGTCTTACTACATAGCCCTGGCTGTCATAAAACTCACTATAAAGACCAGACTGGCCTTGAACTCAGAGATTTGCCTGCCTCTAGTGAGATTAAAGGCATGCCCATCATACCCGAACCTAAACCATTATTTTGGCTAACATGTTTTCAAGCTTTATCACTGTATGTAAATGTATTTTCATAAAGTGAAATAAATGTGTCAAAATTAATTTATCCATATGGTTGACAAACAGTGTTGGCTACTATAAACAATATGCCATGGACCTTCTTGTGGCTGGTACACTTCAGTTTCTCAAAGTTGCTATATAACAGGAGTAGAATACATTGGCCATGGATCAAGTGTACATCACTGGTTTTACTGGTAACACTAGACTGTTTTCCAGTGAGGCTCTGGAGCCAGTGTGTTCTAATGCTTTGACACTGACAGGGCTCGATGGACAACATTAGATCATATCTATTATTTTAAACTGTTAACTTTTAATCCAGCTGACCCCCACTCCTATTCTAGGTAGGCCAAGTAAATAAACAAGTTGCTAAAAAAGAACTTCAGAGCTGGCCCGTGGCCTAGATGATGCAACCATGTCTCTGATCTCCCCTCCCTTGAGTGGCCTCTGACCTGAATCTGGATTCATGTAAACACAGACACACATATGACTACTCTGGGCGACAGTTTGTTTTTTTATTTATTAGATGAACAGGAAAAAATGTAAATGACAAGATGTATAAGCCATTTCATTCTCTTGCTTCTACTTTCTGTTATATGTTAGGAAAAAAGCATCAACTCTTAGAAATTTATACAGAGGAAAATATTGCTAGAGGTATCTGACCAGGACAATGAGAATCGTTGTGATTATTTCTAGGGCACTGGGCATTTCTGTGGGCTGTGCATGGTCCTGAATAGTTTTGATTATTTAACTGGAAAGCTATTAAGAAAAAAATACTTTAAAGACACAACTAGACTTGGCTGTCATGGGGCCAGAAAGCCATGTCCTGTCATTTTAGGATCCTTGCTGCTGGCTGACTACTGTCTCCCTACACTGTTCTTCCCCAGTAGCAGGGTAAAGAGAAATCCCTGCCTCCTCTGGCCCTCATGACCGGGTTCTGCAACAAGCAAAGTGGGCATGTCTAGGCCATGAGACACAGCTCTCCCTAGCTGTCACTTAGCTTTCCTCCTTTCCCCCACACACCGGAACCTCATTCCTTAGACACACGGCCCAGCTTACAAATTGTAGGGTTGAAACTTGAACCTGTCTGACAGAACACAAACCTGCAGACACCTGTATGGTCAGCACACAGAACACCAGAGAGAGCTGCTGGCAGCTCAATGGCTTCAGCACTCATCTTGCCTGTAAAGACCCAACAACTATAAAAATGGGAAAAAGTAAATCCAGTATGAAAAATGCCAATAGTTTAATGATGTGTTCCTTTTTAGGTCTCCGAGGGGAAGAGCAAGTCATAAATCAGTCTTTTCTAAGCTGCCAATGGTATTTCGAAGGGTATAAGAAATCCTTTGAATTTCAGAGGGCTGACACGTGGCCTGTACCCTCATGCTCATATTAAGACTGTAATCAATTCAGATGTTACTACAGAAATGGATAACTAAGAGGCCATCACACCAAGCTCTCTCCAATAGACAGCTGCCACTTCCAAATAAGAACCCAGTACTGCTTTGAGTAACTACAGCTACAGGATGCTAGACCACAACTCTAACTCTCTGACAGCCATCTGTGTGCCCTAGGATATGAAGCACAAGGTCCAATAAAACAGAATAAAACAGAACAACTGCTAAGAAATATAAGCTCCAGGACAGGAAATGGAATCTCTTAGAAACTGAGTGGGATTTCCTGAGGATGCTGGTCTTCTGGTTTCCTAAATTATATAGTCTGCTAGAGCTTTGGATGGCCACAGTAATCTGGGGACTCCATTTTCTTTGTTGCTACTTTATTTATTGAGACAGGATTTCATGTAGTTCAGGGTGGCCTCACACTTAACTATATAGCCAACTTCTGATCCTCTTAATCTCCCCAGTGTTTAGATTACAGCCACTCTCTACCATGCCTGGCTCTTCTTTGCTCTTCTCAATAGGTAGTTCCCAGTGTAGGACTTTGGGGTCAGCAAGAATCTCCTGGACCAGCTGGGTGGTGGTAGTGCACACCTTTAATCCCAGCACACGGGAGGCAGAGGCAGGCAGATCTCTGTGAGTTCGAGGCCAGCCTGGTCTATAAGAGCTTGCTCCAGGACAGGCTCCAAAGCCACAGAGAAACCCTGTGTCAAAAAACCAAAAAAAAAAAAAAAAAAAAAAAAAAAGAAAAAAGAAAGAAAAAAAAAGAATCTCCTAGACCCAATTCACTTGCAGTTAGCTTCCAGCAACCAAAACTCCTTCCGACTACATCATGGACTAAGACATTAAGAAACAGGCTGAAGGCAAGATTTTTATATCTCTAGCTTTCCCTCTCTGCAAAGTCACCTCAGGCTGTATCCCTCTGACAAGGTCACTGCTTGTCTTTGAAGGTAGCTCTCCACAGAAGTCTCAACCTTCAGGCTGTAGTAAATGTTCCCTCTCTTGGAGTTGAGGAACTATCCAACAAGCAGCCTAGTCATGGAAGGTCCAGTTTTGTAAATAATTCACCTCTAAAACCCTCTTTAAATAACCCTAACCCGAGCAAGCTGTTTCTTGTTGACCCTCAATAATGAAGGTGTTCTATTACTTGTAGCCAGAAGCAGCCTAAGTGATAATATTCCTGACCTGGACATTACAAGAAATGCTAGGAACACTTCCCATCCCACTTTTAGGGCAGTTAGTGTGCTTGTGATGTTGGAAGGCAGACCGATGGCAATGACGATGGAATAAATAACATATATTAACATTTGCTTTTTGGGTAACCACAGAGAAAGGAGATGAGAGACAGCCCTTAATACACTGTGGTATAAAAGAAATGAAAAGAATCAAGCACTTGGGAGATAAGGCAGAGGACTAGGACTAGGTGCTCAAAGCTAGCCTTGGCTACATAGTAAGTTCAGGGCTAGCCTGTGGTATGTGATAGCCTGTCTTAAGAAAGAAAAAGTGTTATATTGTGAAAAAAAATACAGCACCAACTTTTTTTTTTGTTTCTCCCTGTATTAGTTCTTTTCGGTTTTTTTCTGAGACAGGGTTTCTGTGTATTCCTGGCTGTTCTGTCCTAGAACTTGCTTTGTAGACTAGGCTGGCCTCAAACTCAGAAATCTGCCTGTCTTTGCCTCCCAAATGCTGGGATTAAAGGCATATGCCACCACCTCCTGGCTCTCAGAGTGAACATTTTTTATCATTTTTATTCCAAAGTCTACAAGGGAGACAGGTATCTTGGCTTTTTTTTTTTTTTTTTTTTTTTTTTTGACAGGATCTCTTTCTGTAGCCCTGGCTGTTCTGGAGCTTCATATGTAAACCAGGTTGGCCTTGAATCTACAGAGCCTGCCTCCAAGTGCTGCAGTTGAAGGCATGTACCAGATCTTTCAACTTCATCTTGTTGTTTTAATTTCACAGATGGGACCAGGTGAAGACTAGAAACATGAAGTAACTTCTGCAGGTTGCAGCAAAGAGGTGACCCAGGAGTAGAAATAGATCTAATGATGCAAATTCTGTGTTTTCTCTCTAGAGTTTGCTCCCCATTTCTGAATCAAGCTCAGGAAGTCAGGATGGAACAGGAAAAGAAAGGAAGAGGGAAGAGAAAATGTGGTTTTCTGGTTTATGCTGTCCTTCAAATCCTCATTTAAGATTTTTCTGAAATTCTTTTAACATCTAAGGAAAACCACACATGGGGGGGGGGGTACCGGGGGAGGGGAACCAACCCAACAGCTTGCAGTAGCCTGGGATTCCAGAATAAATACTGAAGTTGGCAGAACATGTAGTATCCTTCCTCTCAGTAGGTCACATGAGGACATTGCCTAATATCCGTTATGTGTGTTGTGTGTGTCTGGGAACATATAATATTTATGTTCTTCTCAAATGTTTAGGAACCGTTTTCTTGTGACAAAAAGATTTTCTGTGTCCTACCTTCTCATTTAATGTAAAAGTGTCATTGAAAACGGGTCCTAAAGACCTAGAATGTCTTAGAAACAGAGGAGGATTGAGTATTTTCCCAGACAAAGGTTCAGATGAAATCATTCCAAATGCTGAGTAAATGGGAGGGGTTTTTAGTGGAAACCATAATGTTATGTTGTGGTCACATTTTCACAATTCTTTGGGGGCTGGGAGGGTGGCCCCTCTGCCTGGACAGGCTGGAAGGCTGTTAGCATTCTCTTCTGTGGAAACACAGCCCAGATTTGAGAGTCAAGACCAAGTCATGAGACTCACTGGAGTCAAACCCTAGCACCAGCTGCAAGTGCTTTTAGACAGCTGTGCCTTTACCCTAAAAACACAGCCTAGAACAATCTCACAGGGAAAACAACCACATCTACCAAGTTAGAGGATTTTAGATCTGACAGCTCAATGAAGTGATCCTCAAGTCATTCACTATCGGATGCAAGAGTAGATGAAGGTGATTTTTAACCTCAAAGGTAGTGAAATTACTCATTTTCATAATCAACTACCAAATTATTATTAAAAACAGATGACTCTCATTGATAAAGGAAATAACTGAAGACAGCAGCGGGTAGAAAGGCAAGCTGAAAAACTGATTTTGGTGAAAAAGTATCTACCAAAATGTATGATAAAGCGAAGTCTAGAGAGATAGGTAAGGCAATCTTGACTATTATTTGTGGATATTTAACCTAAGACGTTTTTTCCCTCTGTAACTTTTTTTTTCAATCTCACACAGCACATAAATAAAATTTGATTAAAGATTTGTATTTTTTTGGGCTGGAGAGATGGCTCGGCGGTTAAGAGCACTGGCTGGTTCCATTACCACCATCTACATGGCAGCTCATACCTGTCTCTAACTCCACTCCCAGAGGACCTGACATCTTCACTCAGATACTAACGCAGGCAAAACACCAACGCACATAAAATAAAAATAAATACATTTAAAAATGATCTGTATTTTTTTTAAAAGAGTGGGCTATTTCTGGGCATAATCCTCAAATAGGAGAGTATACAGTTGGTACATGACCAAAATTACTAGAGAGTGCAATAAAACTAAATGCTGAAAAGAAATCACAGCAGGTATTTTCTTCCTTAAGAATTTTAGGGAACACTAGCAGTACCTTAGGAGTTAACTTTAGGAGCATCCATAAGTATCCATCTTGAAGAGGATGTAGTCAGCATCACAAGATATTGACAGGTGTTAAATTAAATGTGTACCTAATTGAAAACTGAAATGCGACTCTAATTTTTCTTTTAGTGTATATCTATCAAATACCTCAAAGATTACCTGTCTCATCTTCCAAGCTAATCTTAAATTCATATTTTGAAAAAACTTGATTGAGAAATAAATTCAAGTTAAAAAATATCACATCCGAGTTAGGCTAAGAATTGGCTGCAGTAAATGGCTCTTCAGCTTGCCTTATGGAAGTGTAAAGGAATGAGAGTCAGAGAAAGCCACTTAAGGACTCACCTTGCCAGCAAGATCCCTTGGTATTCTTCCAGTTGTCTCATGAAGCTGGGGTTAGGCTTGGTCACTGTTCGTCTTTCCTTCACATAGTCATAGGCTCGATCCAGATTCCAGCCATACTCCTTCATTGCATAGGCAATCACGGTGGAGGCGGAGCGACTCACCCCCATTTTGCAGTGCACAAGGCATTTAGATCCATGTTTCCTGGTTGGGAGATTGAGGTGAAAAAAAGACAGGACAACAGGTTTAAGGTTTAAGCAGTTTAAGGTTTTAGGTTCCTGTATTTTCCTCCTTTTTTTTTCTGTTATGCAATGCTTTCATCTTAGTACATCCATGTGCCTCTATGATCAAATACAAGGGTAAAGTAGGCAGCTTTAACTGTACTTTTAAATAATATTTATTTGTTTTCCAAAGACAAGGTTTCTCTGTGTAGTCCTAGCTATCCTGGACTGAACTCTGTAGACCAGGCTGGCCTTAAACTCAGAGATCCATCTCTCTCAGCCTCCCTGTGCTGGGAGTAAAGGAGTGCACCTCCACCACCCAGCTCCTTTTCTTTTTTTCAATTTTAATATAGAGTCTCTTCATCTACTCAGTAAAGATTTGTCAAGTATTTACCATATATAAGTTAATACGTACAAGGTGCTAGACACAAACTTAAGTAACACAGTTTTTATCCTAAAGGGTAGGATTTAGTTCCAGAAACAGATCATTAAAATTCAATGTGTACTGAAGGTCACAAAGTGGAGATGGGAATTTAGCTTTGGGAGCTGGAGCTCATTTCTTGTGCGGTGGAGCCCAGTTCACTCACAGCCCTCAGGCATGGCTCCTGGCTGGCACGCTCCTTTGTTACAGGTGTGGTAATGACTCATCTGATTTATTCTAATAGAGTTGTTTCTAGTGAGGTTCCCAGGAAGGGCTCTGTCCCTGGAGGAAAGCAGACGTGGAGCTGACGTTTCTTCTCTATTCAGACACAGCTGTAGATAGCACTTTTCACACAGCACCGCATCCCAGCGAGAAAAGTGTGTGATAGATAGCACATGGCTTTCTCAGTGATGAAGAGAATGAATGAGAGCTGCCTGGTTTTTTTTTTTTTTTTTTTTTGGATGCTTTGAACTAAATTCAGGATTCCACACATACTAAGGACATGCTCTATCATTGATCTGCGCCCAGTTCCTGCGGGTTTTTAATGAAAAGGAAGGAAGAGAAAACAAAGCTGCCACAAAACAAATCACATCAGCCTGAACAGGTCAAAACTAATTATCTTGGATATGAACACTATTCAGTTATGATTCTAGCAAGGTAGTGTTATAGCGCTGTTAAATAGACGAATAAATGTGGACCTGCTCACCACACCCTCCAGCTGTTGACCAGCTGTTGAAGAAGGAATACTTTAAAACCTAGAGAAAAAGAACTGCTACTCTTATGGCTACTGCTCAGATTCCAGAATCCTTTCAAGTAACTGTTCCTACAAATCAATACATGTATATGTGAGCATAAGGGGACAATCTATTCCTTTGTTTACTAACAAGCTTTCTTCCAGAAGTTTAGAGTCTTGCTTCTTTGGGGACATGAGCTAGGCATGAGCGAGGGATTACCAGTGCAAGTGTGCTTGAGGTAACCTGCCCAAACATGTGAACAGATAAACTATAAAATGCAAAGTATGGAATAGAATAATTTTCCTTAATTTTAAAACTGCATTTATTTATTTGAGTATGTGGGCAGGCAGGCATGTGAGTGTGGTGGTACCCATGTAGAGGTCATAGGATGACTCGGAGGAGTCGGTTCTCTCAACTTCTACCTTGTGTGTTCTGGGATTAAACTTAGGTCATCAGGCTTGGCAGCAAGCACTGAGCCATCTTGCTGGTTTTTTTACTATAGAGTTTTTATTAGACTACAGTTTGGAAGCCAATGCACAGTGACTCAGATGAAAATCTAGACATGTGCTCTACATTTTCCAATTCAACTCCAACAACTTAAACATATCAAATTTTAGGCCCTGGTCTGTAGGCATGGAATGTGCTTAAACTTGGACAAGTCCCACCAAAAGCAATCTACAGATTCAACGCAATGCCCATCAAAGTCCCAGCAAAATTCTTCAAAGACCTTGAAAGAATGGTACTCAATTTCATTTGGAAAAGCAAAAAAAAAAAAAAAAACAAAAAACAAAAAACAAAAAACAAAAAACTCAAAAACCCAGGCTAGCCAAAACAATTCTGTGCAATAAAAGAACTTCTGGAGGCATCACAATCCCTGACTTCAGACTCTACTACAGAGCTACAGTACTGAAAACAGCCTGGTATTGGCATAAGAACAGACAGGAGGACCAATGGAACCGAATAGAAGACCCAGATATCAATCCACACATTTTTGAACACCTGATCTTTGATAAAAAGCAAAAAATGCCAAACGGAAAAAAGAAAGCATATTTAACAAGTGGTGCTAGCATAACTGGATATCAACATGTAGAAAAATGAGAATAAACCGATATCTATCACCATGCAAAAAACTCAAGTCCAGATGGATCAAAGATCTCAATATAAAACCAGCCACACTGAACCTTACAGAAGAGAAAGTGGGAAGTACACTTGAATGCATTGGCACAGGGAACCACTTCCTAAATATAATCCCAGCAGCACAGACACTGAGAGAGAAACAATAAATGGGACCTCCTGAAACTGAAAAGCTTCTGTAAAGCAAAGGACATGCTCAACAAGACAAAACGACAGCCTACAAAATGGGAAAAGATCTTCACTAACCCCACATCAGACAGATGTCTGATCTCCAAAATATACAAAGAACTCAAGAAATTGGACACCAAAAGAACATATAATCCAATAAAAAAGTGGAGTACAGACCTAAACAGAGAATTCTCAGCAGAGGAATCTAAAATGGCCGAAAGACACTTAAGGAAATGTTCAACATCCTTAGTCATCAGAGAAATGCAAATCAAAACAACTCTGAGATTCCATCTTACACCTGTAAGAATGGCCAAGATCAAAAAACACTGATGACAACTTATGCTGGAGAGGTTGTGGGGAAAAGGGAACACTTCTGCATTGCTGGTGGGAACACAAGCTGGTAAAACCCCTTTGGATGTCAGTGTGGCGATTTCTCAGAAAATTAGGAAACAACCTTCCTCAAGACCCAGTAATACCACTTTTGGGTATATATCCAAAGGATGCTTAATCGTGCCACAAAGACATGTGCTCAACTATGTTTATAGCAGCTTTGTTTGTCATAGCCAGAACCTAGAAACAACCTAAATGCCCCTCGATTGAAGAATGGATAAGAAAAATTATGCAATAGAGCACTACACAGCAGAAAAAAATAACATCTTGAATTTTGCAGGAAAATGGATGGAGCTAGAAAACATTATTTTGATTGAGGTAACCCAGACCCAGAAAGACAATTATCACATGTACTCACTCATAGGTGGTTTTTAAAAATAAAGCAAAGAAAGCCAACCTACAAACCACAATCCCAGAGAACTTAAGAAAACAATGCAGACACTAAGAGAGACTTACATAGATCTAATCTACATGGGAACTAGAAAGTAGAAAAAGACAAGATCTACAGAGTAAATTGGGAGTATGGGGACCTTGGGGGAGGGTTAAAGAGAGAAGGGGAGAGGCAGGGAGGGGAGCAGAGAAAAATGTAGAACTCAATAAATATCAATAAAAAACAAAACAAAACAACAACAACAACAACAACAAAACGGACAATTCCCTACGAATCACCTCTTTGTGTAGCCCTGGCTGTTCTGGAGCTCACTCTGTAGACCAGGCTGTGCTTGAACTCAAGAGACTGGCCTACCTCTGCATTCCAAGTGTTGGAAATAAAGGTATGTGCTACCATACCCAGCTTCTTTGGAATTTTTCAACTAGGCTTCTTAAGTGTACAGCTTCTAACTTATTTAAGAAGGCTCTAAGTTAGTTTTCATCGAACCCAATTTCACCCCTCAATCCCTGTATAGGATGGTCTATATTAAGTCTGGCATCATCACAGTAGGAGTAGGGCCTTGTAGAAAGCGATACAGGAGGAGTTCCCTCTCAGACTGAGCCAAACCTGAGAAATTTATGAACAACTGAATCCATTTATAACCTTGGTACTTGTGATAGCTATTTTGGTTGTCAATTTGGCTACACCTGGAATTATCAAAACTTAAAAATGGATGAGCACAGCTATGAGAGATTTTTGCTTAATTAAATCATTTGAAGTGGGATGATTCACTTCTAATCAGGATCTTTGAAATGGGAAGCCAAACCTTTAATCCACATCTTTTGAGGTGGGAGACCCACCTCTAATCTGGGCCTGCCTTCTGCTGGCAGCTTGCTCGCTTCTGCCTTTGCTATCAGTCCAGTCCTTCACTGGCATTAGAGTCTGCTTCTTTGGGATTCCAGTGTATGCTGAAGACCAGCTGAGACATCCAGCCTCATGGACTGGACAACTACTAGATTCTTGGACTTTCTGTTTACAGGCAGCCACTGCTGGGTTAGCTGGACTGCAGCCTATAAGTCATTAGAATATATACACACACACACACACACACACACACACACACACACACACACACACACACACACACATATGTATATATATATAACACATATATTTATATTCATTCTATATGTTCTGTTTATCTAGAGAATTCTCAATAATACAGACTTTGGTCCTAAAGTGGTTCTAGAGCAGCAGAAGTGTAAGGATGAAGCTTTTAAACTCCTGGAATAGGCTTTGCACTTTGCCAGCCCTACAGTCCTGTTACTGAAGTCTCTCCTGGGAGCTTGCAGAATATTTGAAAGCTCATTGTATGAACTATTTTACAAAATTAAGGAGACAAATGACATTTAATTATTCTGATTCACCAATTATGAGAGGTGATGGATTTCGTGACTGTCCTGTCTATGAAGACTGTTGAGGGGAGTGTAGAGTAATTTCTGATGGAAGTTAATAAAAAGAGGCGTTTCTCATCTGCTAAAGATGATTTGAATGCTGTCCTTTCTGAAGAGAATGTGGCCAAGGTAGCTCACTTATGATTCATTCTTCCTATTGAAAGGATGATTAAAATTGGGAAAGGAAGCTCTCAGAGCTTTAGGAGTCAATTGATTTGTAGATGACATCAACAAAATGCAAGAGAAAAACCTTACCATTTAGAGTATCCACAGTAAAGCCTATGACTGGGAAGATTTCCAAAGCTTACTGTCTCTTTCCTTGTATTCAAAAAGGCCTGGTATTTTACGTGTTCACAGTAGTTTTCGCTATACAACTTAAAAATATCTCCAGTGCCAATTTAAGAATTTAATTCAGAGCCAGCTATGGTGGATAGTGTGTGCTTTTGATCTTAGCACTTGGGAAGCAAAAGCAGGCAGATTTCTATAAGTTCGAGGCCAGCCTGGTCTTCTTAGAGTTCCAGTCCATTTAGGACTACACAATGAGATCTTGTCTCAGAAATGTTTTTCACCCATTTCTCATTTTTATCTATCTATCTATCTATCTATCTATCTATCTATCTATCTATCTATCTATCTATCTATCTTGGTTTTTTTGAGACAGGGTTTCTCTGTAGCTTTGGAGCCTGTCCTGGAAACTAGTTCTTGTAGACCAGACTGGTCTTGAATTCACAGAGATCCACCTGCCTATGCCTCCGGAGTGCTGGGATTGAAGGTGTGTGCCACCACCGCCCAGCTTTATTTATTTTTCTTTTAAGATTTCTTTAATATATGTATGTGTGTATGTGTGTGTGAGTGTGTGTGTGTTCTAGCTGCATGTACAAAGAGGGCATCAGATGCCGTTATAGATGGTTGTTACCCACAAGGTGGTTGTTGGGAATTGAACTCAGGTCTTCTGGAAGAGCAGCCAGTTCTCTTAATCACTGAGCCATCTTTCCAGCCCCTCATTTTTATTTCTTTAGCTGCAGTGTAATTCCATTTTCTTTAATTTTGTGTGTAGTGGAAAACGGGGCAATGTGAGATTATCTTATTCTAAGGGATTTCATTTGCTTAAAGGGAAAGTGTTAGATCTTTTGTCTAGGATTATAAAAACTCTGCCTTTTCTACATCTGTTTTTCTAAGTACTATCAGTAAATTATCTCAGTCACTTATTCCCAACCATGTTCAAACCATGAAGAGGGATCAGAATGTTGTGTGGGATAATACTCACTTTGCTTTAGAGATGAACTTGTAAGTGTCATTCCAGTATGCCAGGAGATCCGTTGCCTCTTCATCATATACGCGGATGTTATGATACTCAAAGACTCCGGGGAAGAAATTGTCTATCTCTCGAGTGACATTTAAGATGTACCGTACCCTGTGAAGAAACCAAGGCAGGGCATGTATTCTGTTTCTCAGGCTAAAATGAATTCCCAGAACCATATCTGCAAATTCAATACCTAAATTCCATTTCACCTTATATATGGTTACACAGTCTCATCTTTGATAGTATTTTGGAAAGAGTACCCATATCTATATTAACTAAAAATCAACTTAACACCCACCACAACCTAGCAATTTCTGTTGCTAAAATTACAAACAGTAAAATTTTATTTGGAAGCTGTTTGTATAAAACCAGATGACTGATAAACTCCAAGAAAGAAAGAGAAAAGGGAATTTTTCTTACTTTTCTGAATGCCAGATTGTTAGGCAAGAAACTGAGGGTCCATGGAAAGCTGGACCTAAAGCTCCCTCCAGTCTATGTGGCTGCATTCCTGCCAAGTGCTCTCACATGTGGAGCTGCTAGCAGGACGGTTCTATATAACGTTTCCACATTTCTCTCCTGCACCACCTTAACCAATGTGTGGGCTTCATTGACCCAAGGCTCTTTTTTTCTCCACTGTTGTATAGAATTAAACATCACTGGAGTTTACTCCAGCGGTACAAGCTCAGCTCTTTCTACAAAACTGTTTCCTTGGGCTGGAGAGATGGCTCAGAGGTTAAGAGCATTGCCTGCTCTTCCGAAGGTTCTGAGTTCAATTCCCAGCAACCACATGGTGGCTCACAACCATCTGTAATGAGGTCTGGTGCCCTCTTCTGGCCTGCAGGCATACACACAGACAGAATATTGTATACATAACAAATAAAATAAATAAATATAAAAAAACCTGTTTCCTTCAAATAACCACATGTGGGGCTCCGCAAACGAAAGAAGAAGAAGATGATGATGACGAAAAGACTACTGGAAGAGATATAATCATTGTCGAAAAGGATAAAATTTCTGAAACATGAACTGAATTCGTTTTAATGAAGCACTAAAACCTACTAATAAAAATGATTTTTTTAAATTTAAAAAGTGGAGCACACTGTAGGAAACGTGAAATGGTGCAACTGCTGTGGAAAACAGCTTAGCAGTCACCAACAGGGCTAAACAGAGTCACTCCCAGCCCCACTCCACGACCTGCATACAGCACTATCATTCTTTTTTTTTTTTGTTTTTTTTTTTTTTGGTTTTTCGAGACAGGGTTTCCCTGTAGTTTCTAGAGCCTGTCCTGGATCTAGCTCTTGTAGACCAGGCTGGTCTCGAACTCAGAGATCCGCCTGCCTCTGCCTCCCGAGTGCTGGGATTAAAGGCGTGCGCCACCAACGCCCGGCTAGCACTATCATTCTTGACAGTCAAAAGAGTGGCTGCTAGTTGATGACATTAGTGACTTCTAGAGACAGGGAAGAAGATGATCTCTTTCTGCTTTGAAAAAAATATTCTTAATTAACTAGGTAGTTTGCATAACTCAGAAACATTTACCTAAACCCACAGAATTGTGCATTTTAACTGTTAACTATATTGCATATAAATTATATTCAATAAAACAATTAGAAGAAAAAGCAAGAACACTTTTTTATTTTTTCTGAGATGAGCTCTCTATGTGTAACTTGGGCTTCCCTGCAATTCTATATAGACCAGAGGCTGACCACAAATTAAGATGTAAGTCACCATGCCTGGCTCACTGATCTTATTTAAAATAAAAATGAGGGATTGGAGAGATGGTTCAGCGGGTTAGAGGGCTTGCTGCTTGCTCTTCAGATGACCAGAGCTCAGTTCTCAGTACCCATGTGGAGAAGTTCATGACTTCCTAGCACCAGTGGGTTAGATGCTCTCTTCTGCCTCCTCACAAAACCCAATGAATCTCCTACTTCTAATCCTATACATCAGTAATGGATTATGGCATCATCTCTATAGAGACAGGAAAAAACTTCTTAATTCTTTTCATTCCAGAATTGAAAATGCCCACTGCCAACTGGTACTTAACTCCTTAAGGTTTCTTTGCTTTATCAGCAATTCTGTGACTTTATGTGGAGTAATTCTTAGAGTTAGTTTCTACAGTCAGTAGATGCTCTGGAAATGACCTTACTATTAAAATTGCCTTTTTGAGCCGGGCAGTGGCACACTTGGGAGGCAGAGGCAGGCAGAGTTCAAGGCCAGCCTGGTCTACAGAGTAAGTTCCAGGACAGCCAGGACTACACAGAGAAACCCTGTCTCGGAAATCAAAAAACAAACAAAAGCATTGCACTTTGAAATACCACAAATCACTGGCAGGAAACAGTACATACAGTTTTGTGTCACACTAAAGTTTAAGACCCATTAAATTTAAGAACTAAGTCCTAAGTAGATGTCTGTCCATCCAATCATTCTGTTTTAAAGACAGCTAGAGTCAGGAGCACTTTGCAGTTTAGCCCTGTATGAGTGAATGACGGTGTCACTCCACAGCAGGGTGACTATGGATAACTACACACTGTACACTTCAAAAAGCAAAAAGAAAAGATTTTGAAGGTTTTCACCATAAAGAATTGATAAATGGGGGCGGAAGAGATGGTTTAACAGTTAAGAGCACTAGGTGCTCTTCCAGAGGACTCAGGTTTGATTTCCAGCACAGCAGCTCAGAACCATCTGTTACTTCAGTTCTAGGGCATTGGATGTCCCCTTCTGGTCTCCAGGGCATCAAGCATGCAAGTGATACACAGACATACATGCAGGCAAAATACCCATACACATAAAAAACAAAGTAAAACTTATTTAAAAAAACCTGAAAAATGTTCCAGATGACAAACTTGATTTAAAAACATTAAATATATGTACCTGAATATCAAATGGTACACGTTAATGTACACAATTTTAGTATTTTATAAATTGTTTTAATAAAAGCAGCATATGAGACAGAGATTCTCATCTTCAGCTAGTATTATATAGCCTATTGTATGCATATACAATGTGGTTACAATGTATTTGGCGAGCAGTGCCATGTCAAACTTCAGATTTCATATTAAATATCATATCTAAATTTTCTACAGTGATAGAGCTTTTAAACTTTACAGAATTATTGCTAGCTGTCAAAAACTGTGTTCCTCTCCCAAGGAAATTTAAGTGAACGTTTGCAGATAAAGCAGAGTCAGTGCTGGTTTTTTGTTTGTTTGTTTTTTTGTTTTTTGTTTTTTGAGACAGGGTTTCTCTGCAGTTTTAGAGCCTGTCCTGGAACTAGCTCTTGTAGACCAGGCTGGTCTCGAACTCACAGAGATCCGCCTGCCTCTGCCTCCCGAGTGCTGAGATTAAAGGTACGTGTCACCACCGCCTGGCAGGGTTTCTCTTTTTAACAGCCCTACCTGTCCAGAAACTCACTTTGTAGACCAGGCTAGCCTTGAACACACAGAAAACTGCCTGCCTCTGCCTCTCCCATGCTATTATTAAAGGCGTGCGCCACCACCGCCTGGCAGTGGCAGTGCTGGGTTTTTTTTTTTTTAAGTCCAAACAGGGCCTAGTCTAGAAACCTACCAGTGAACAACAACAATTTAGTTTTTAACGTTTTTAATTTTTTAAAATTATCTATCTATCTATCTACCTACCAACCTACCTACCTACCTTCCTACCTACCTACCTATCACCTATTTATTCTTTTGTGTTTCTAGACAGGGTTCCTGTGTAGTCCTGGCTGTCCTAGAACTCTCTGTAGACCAGGTTGACCTCAAACTCACAGAGATTCACCTGCCTCTGCCTACCGAGTGTTGGGACAAAAGGTGTGTGCCAACACTGCCTGGCAAATTTGTCTAGTATCAAGAGGGCAAATGAAAGACACAGGATGAGAGTTGAGGTTTTTGAATTCTAGCCCAGCTTATTAGCTAATTTCCTCCCTTCATCTGTCATCGGGCAAATGACAGTTCTCACATGTGATTTTTTTTAACATTCATTTACACTGAATATCATCTTAGTGTGAAGCTTTGAGCTAGGATGATATAAATTCAAAAGATGAGACTATAGTCTATAACTTAAAAAAGCTCCAGATCAATCTTTACCAATTAAAACTTTCCAAGTTATAGTTATTTTTATATCTTCAACTAAGCAACTAGATTTTCTTTTTAAGATTTATTTTTATTATGTATACAGTGTTCTGTCTGCATGTATATCTGTAGGCCAGAAGAGGGTACCAGATCTCATTACAGATGGTTGTGAGCCACCATATGGTGCTGGGAATTGAACTCAGGACCTCTGGAAGAGCAGTCAGTACTCTTAACTGCTAAGCTATCTCTCCAGCCCTGCAACTAGATTTTCATACCTGGGATTTTCTTTTTTTGGTTCATTTTAGCAATTATAAAATACCTTTCATGTCAGGAGAGAGGAAAGTAGGGAGTATGCATGGCACCTGTCAGTAAGCGCCCCAGACTCTCAGTCTATCACAGCAACTCTCTTCCTCCTCTGGCGTAGGCAAGCCCTATCCCTTAACTACATTCCTAACAACTACATTTGTTTTTTAAGGAGTACCAAACACTTGGGAATTTGTTTTTCAAAGCCATTCCATCAGTACAATTGATCTTTCTTGGAAGGGAAGGGGATCAAATGCTTGAGAGAATAACTGCTTTGATTTTTTTCTAAGATTATAGCTGAGAATTGAAAGCAACTCTAAGGATTAAAGTTTACCCATCGATATTTTTTTTGACAGGAAAACAGAAAGACTAAAACAGGGACTTCTGCCGTACAAAGGAGTAGGCAATTGCTCTGTGTGCTCACCCTCGGTTCTGTAAGTCCTCTAAGTTCGAGGCATTCCATTCTGAGCCCTATGGAGCCAAAAAGACAAAGTTAGTGAGCTAAACTAAACAAGTCAACTAAACAGGGTATTTGGAAAGAAGCCCTGCGGGGAAACAGTTTCTGAAAAGTGACTCAACAACACGTACTTAATGCCTCTAAATACTAGGGTCTTCATGTTATCACACTTAGTTTTATTAATGATAGTGCAAAAATGACCCCCCCCCCCAGGATGGGAGCAGTGAGTGTATGTTCACATGAGAACAGACAAGTGCCACAGTATGTATGTGGGGGTCAAATTCAGATTGTCAGCTTGGGGGCAAGTGTCTTCATCCAATGGAGCCGTCTTGCTGACCCAATGATCGTGAACTTCAAAGCCTACAATTTTCATCTCCTATGCATGGGATTACAGGGGTATACCAGTATACCCAGTTTATAAGGTGCTGGAGTCCTGTGTTCAGGCTAGGCAAGTACACTACCAACTGAGGTACATCTTTAGCTCTCCCCCCCTTTTTTTTTCTGAGACAGGGTTTCTCTGTGTAACAGCTCTGGTTGTCTTGGACCTCGCTCTGTAGACCAGGCTAGCCTTGAACTTACAGAGATCCACCTGTCTCTGACTCCTGAGTGCTGGGATTAAAGGTGTGTGCCACCACCGCCTAGCCCTATTTGTTTTTTAAATTATATTTTATTACATGTGTGTACACACCAAACTATGTTGGTGTGGGTGCACTCATGCCATGGCACGCATGTGGAGGTTAGAGGAAAATCCAAAAGAGCCTTTTCTCTCCCTCAACCATGTGGGTTTTAGAGACTGACCTCAGGTCGTTAGGTATGGGAGCAAGCGCCATCTTGCCAGCCCCCGGCTTTTCCTTTAAGAGACGTTTACGGCACATGCTTCCAGTTCAGATGGAAAGCGTGGCAGCTTAAGAGTGACACTTAGCAACGCCTCAGCAGTACACGCACTCTCTGTACCACCACAAGGATAACTGGCCTGGGGCTGCATTTCTATTTGAAAACACTCTTCTAGAAAGGATCTGTAATGTCAAATCTTGAAAAAGATAATCAGCCAGTTTATTCATAAGCAAAATTATGGTGTCCAATACTCTCATGTTTCCCTTGCTAAGCTAAAAAACCTTGCTTTCCTACAAACGGTCTCTCTTCACAGTAGGCTTTTCTCAGTCAAATCAGAAAGCCTCCAGGACAGCTGCTGATACTAAAATCTGGCTGGGCAAAGGCTTCCTCCAGCTCAGAGCAATTGCACAATCTTATGAGGACTTAGATGAATCCTTTTTCCTAATAACTTGGCTTCCCACCAATCAATCTTTCCTTCCCACTGCAGATTTCTTTAAACTATGTTCTAAACATTCCTTCTCCATATCAGCTGATAGCGCCCTGAATAAACAAACCTCTGTGTAGTATAAGGTAGAGCTGAGCATTCTTCAGAAGGAGGGGATTGCTGCCTCCCCTCTCACAATCTGGCTGAGCTCCAGGCATGGCAACTATGCATGAAATGAGATGACTGAGAGAAGCAGCACTGCGACTGAACTAGGATAGACCTCTCCCCGTGTCAGCTGCGGGGAAGGGGACTCCCTGCAGAGGAGGAAGGGGTTTGGACACAGGACCTGTGGTACATAACTGAGGGGAAGCACCAAAACAAATATAAAATGTTTAGGTAACATCTGCAAGCATTTATTTTGCATTTTGAATTAAGAGGTAAATTTTATAATTTTCCTATTTGGAACTTATTTTCTTAAATAAGAAAATCAGTCGCAGCTTTAATCCCAACACTCAGGAAGCAGAGGCAGGAGGACCTCTGAGTTTGAGACCAGACTGGTCTATAGAGTTTCATAACAGCTGGGGCAACACAGAGAAACCTTGTCTCGAGCCGGGCGGTGGTGGCGCACGCCTTTAATCCCAGCACTCGGGAGGCAGAGGCAGGCGGATCTCTGAGTTCGAGGCCAGCCTGGTCTACAAGAGCTAGTTCCAGGACAGGTTCTAGAAACTACAGGGAAACCCTGTCTCGAAAAACCAAAAAAAAAAAAAAAAAAAAAAAAAAAAAAAAAAAAAAAAAGAAACCTTGTCTCGAAATAAAATGAAAAACAGAACAAACAACCAAATTTACAAAGAATAAGAACTCTCATCCTCTAATAGTAGACACGTCATAAATATGTCCAAATTCATACAGTGTACAAACATTCTACGTAATCTATGGACTCAGCAGATAATGATGTGCCAATCAATGCAGGTTCATTAACTCTAATAACTGTACCCTTCATGTATGTATGTATGTATGTATGTATGTATGTATGTATCTATCTATCTATCTATCTATCTATCTATCTATCAATCAATTTATTTGAGACAGGGTTTCTGTGTAGCCTTGGCTCTCCTGGAACTTGCTCCACAGACCAGACTACGCTTGAACTCCCAGAGTCCACCTGACTCCTGACTAGAATTAAAGGTGTACACCAGCACACCCAGTCCAAATGGACCACTCTTGACAGGGTATGCTGATTATGTGTCAGGCTACACATTCATGGCAGCTGAGGATACATGGGAAATTTTTAATCTTCTGCTTAATTTTCCTATGAATCTAAAATATATCTAAAATTAAAAACACATACTAGAAGTATATGTAGATATATGTAGTATTAAAATAAAAATATGACTAGGAAGCAGTAACAAAAGACAACAATGAGACCTTCTTGGGTAATGATTAAAAGTGATTCATTATCTTCTAAAAATTCTACAATGAACTTTAGGCATATTACTGCTGCTGCTGCTTCTTCTTCTTCTTCTTCTTCTCCTTCTCCTTCTCCTTCTCCTTCTCCTTCTTCTTCTTCTTTTTTTTGCTTTTTCAAGACAGGGTTTCTCTGTAGCTTTGGAGCCTGTCCTGGAACTAGCTCTTGTAGACCAGGCTGGCCTCGAACTCACAGAGATCCGCCTGCCTCTGCCTCCCGAGTGCTGGGATTAAAGATGGGTTCCACCACCGCCTGGCAAGCATCTTACTTCTTATGTGTATTAATGTGTTGCCTGTAGCGCATGTGTGCTCCACCTGTGTGCCTGGTGGCCTTAGAAATCAGAAAAGGGTTTCAGATGCCCTGGAACTGAAGTTCTGGATGGTTGTGACAACCATATCAGTGTTTGGACTTATTCACGGTGTAGTTCAGATTGACCTTGGCTTCTGCAGTACTGGGATTACAGACATGAACTACCGTGCCTAGCGAACATAAATTATCTTTGTAATAAGAAAAAAAAAAACTCAAGAAAGAATTATGAACTCCTAAGAGGAATCTGTTAGTGGAAATATTCAAACACACTTGTGGTGATTAGGGAAACATAATTTGGGTAGGGAAACATAATTTGGGGGAAATTAGACTATTATTTCTGTTTTCAGTATTATTAAAAATTGCTTATATACCATAAAATAAACCAGTTGAAGAAAGGGTAGAGAGGAGGCAGCTCTGAATTCTAGATGGAAGCGAGTGATGGCAGAGACATAGGAAACATGCCTACCTGGAACAAGACAGGTTGGCAGTCAGAAAATGGCTATATTGGATATTTATCAATATTATACATATTATAATATTATAATACAGATATTATCTGTATCTATCTATATATTCATTTATTTATTTGAGACAGGATCTCACTACCTAACTCCTGCTGGCCTAGAGCTCACTCAGTAGAGCAGGCTGGCCTCAAACTCTCTACCTGCCTTGGCCTTTTGAGTGTTAGAATTACAGGTGTGCACCATCATGCTAGGCAACATGTCTGCATCCTCTGTGTGCATGGTGCTGGCGATCCAACTCCAGGCCCAGCACATATGAGAAAAATTCCACATTTTTTTAAAAGTTTTAAAATCCATATTTAGGGCTGGAAATGTGGTTCAGTGGTAGAATCCTTGTCTACACAGGTATCTATACTCGATCTTCAGTATCAAAAAAACAAACAAACAAACAATGCTTGATGGTAAAGTGACTTTAGTTTGCTCCTAACCCCCTACTTTCTATATCTCATGGTTCCCAGGCTGAATCCAAACTCTATGCAGCTGAGGATGACCCTGTCATGAGTACTGGAGTGTCACTACACCCAGCTTTCAAGGTGCTGGGGACCAAACTCAGGAGCATATGCACAACAGATAGGCACTGTACCACCAGGGCTACATCTTCAGCCAGTTTTGGCCACTACCTAACACAAGCTCTTTTTGGCTACCAACATTTTTTCTTCACAAAAATTCAGTCATATTTCATGGAGTCTGAGCAAAGAATATCTGAGTGAGTGGCTCCTAAGATTTCTACAGACAACACAAGAATTCCAACAAAGTTAGAATAGGATATTTTTGAGACCTCGTGAAAATACACACTAGAGACAACAAATTCAGTCTCCTTATCCATAGAAAGGATAGTACAATCTACATCCAGAAACAGCAATACAGCCACACTTTTTATCCCTGCATTCAGGAGGCAGAGGCAGGTGAATCTCTGTGAGTCTGAGGTCAGCCTGATTTAGAGTGAGTTCAAGGACAGCCAGGGATATGTAAGAGAGCTCCTGTCTCACCCCCACTCCCTGACAAAAAGTACCAGAAAAGAAGATCCGTTGTCAGTTCACAGCTTTGTACAGTAATTTCACAGCTATGGGACATATTAATCAAACTAGAGACAAATATACTCTAAAATTTCAGACTTCCAATGGTACCAAGTCTGACTGCATGGTAAAATAAACTCTTATGAATGTTCAGAGTGAGGTAATGCATTTAGTCAGTTTCTGTGTGCTGTGGGATGCTCTTTCTGTATGTTGTGAATATGTTTTGCTCTCATTGGTTGATAAATAAAGCTCCTTTGGCTTATAGCAAGGCAGAATGGAACCAGGTGGGAAATTCAAGCAGAGATAGAGGAGAAGAAGGGTGGAGTCTAGGAGATGCCAGCCAGCTGCCATGATAAGAACAAGACATGTAAAAAAATGAGGTAACAAGCCATGAGCCACATGGCAAAGCGTAGATAAAAAATATGGGTTAATTTAAATGTAAGAGCTAGCTAATAATAAGCCTGAGCCATAAGTATAAGTATTTATAAGTAATATTAAGCCTCTGAGCTGTTATTTGGGAATTGGCAGGTGGGAAAGAAACTTCCAATTACATCTG
The DNA here is from genome assembly GCF_903992535.2 of Arvicola amphibius. NCBI lineage: Eukaryota > Metazoa > Chordata > Mammalia > Rodentia > Cricetidae > Arvicola > Arvicola amphibius. The sequence goes on from NC_052050.1 coordinate 43,942,424, forward strand.
TATATCTGTTCCTCTTCTATCTGTATTCCTGGCTTCTAACCAGTTCAGTTCACATATGTGCTCATCAGAAAATGGAAGTGCCATATTTCTGGATGTAGAGGGTACTAGCCCCTCTATAAGGATAAGAAGCTTCCATAATATAAATTTGGCCAAAATGTACAAAAAGTAGAAACAAAATGATGTCTTAGCACCCTTCTTTACTTTGATATAGTCTTGTTCCTACTACCATGGACACATGAAACTAGAATTATTCAACCTTAGAGGCTTCCTATCTAGTCTCTCTGTATCTTCCTTGAGGCAATTACAGGTGACTGAATGTTTGGGTACTATGAAGAAAAATTTTTAGTCATTGACATTTTGGTAACAATGAAAAGCAATTTGGAGGCCTCAAAATGCTGTGACATAGTTTCATTGTGTTTAAAGGTTGAGGGCTGAGGATGTTTTCAATGGTAGAGCACATGCTTAACATGTGCAAGGATCAGACTTTGATCCTTAGGGCCCCAAAAAACAACTAAGCAAACAAAGTTCTGTTATAAGTAGTACCATCTGCTTACATGAAATACGCCAGGTATAAATATTGCCACTATATTCAGTTTTAATCCACATAAAAATCTACTGAAAGAGGAACTGGGAAGAAATGAATGGCAGTAAGCCATCATGTAACATTTCCAGCATACAACACATGCAATTAATCTTAAAAAGTACAGATAATATTAGCAGTGTTAGTAAAATAATGTGGCAAAAATATTAGAAAGCAATGAGGCTTGTGTAATATTGCCTATCCTTTTAATTCAGTTACAATAAACCTTTTTAAGATTTATTTAAAGTGTATGAGTTTTGGCCTGCATGTATGTGTGTGCACCAGGTGGATGCCTGGTGCCTGCAGAAGTCAGAAGGGGGCTTTGGATCCACAGGAACCAGAGTAATGGATGGTTTTGAGTCATCGTGTGAGTGCTGGGAACTGAACCCATGTCCTCTGCAAGAACAGTAAGTGCCCTTAACCACTCAGCCATCTCTTCAGTCCAGTTACATTTTATTTAAATATAGTAAACAACAATTGTCTTGAGTCCAAAGCTAGTTTCAAAATACCACTTAAAGTGGCTTTAAAACTTACCAGGAACACATGCTCAAATATTTGTGTGGGACTGTCCATCTGACCAAGGATCACTATCATTTCGTTATCTATGAATTCCTTGAATTCTCGCAAGTTGCACACCATCTGCATTTCCAACTCCGTGCGTATCTGAAACAGGTGATGTACCATGTTAATCTCTGTAAAGTTCTTCTGTGTTTTCAATACCATTTTAGCCCATACCTATTGTTATTCTACTCCTAGCTTCGGAACAATGAGGATTCAATGTTGCTTACCTCTTTGGATGTGATATTTTCCAAATCCTTTTGCATCATAATCTCTCTTAATTTGGTTTTAATAAGCCTTTCTGTTCGTTCACGTTCAGTTGGTCTGAGGATAGACAAGTAGTGGTTTTTCTTAAACAAGAATTTAATCAAAACAATGAATTCACTATTTGATCATGTTTCCAAATTACTTCTCTTACTCTCATATTTATATTGCAGAAGCATAGCAAATGAAAACTGTACACAATTACACAGTGAGTTTCAGGTACTACATAATGAGACAATGTCTAAACCTAAACCAAAACCAAATTAACATCAAGAATACCTTCCTGCCAGGCAGTGGTGGCGCATGCCTTTAATCCCAGCACGTGGGAGGCAGAGACAGGCAGATTTCAGTGAGTTCGAGGCCAGCCTAGTATATACACAGTGAGTTCCAGGACAGCCAGGGCTGTAATACAGAGAAAACAACAACAACAACAACAACAACAACAACAACCCAAACTCAAACCCAAAATTAAAAACAAACAAAACCAAAACACCTTCCCAACCTAAACCAACCAAGAAACAAAACAAAACAACCCCATATAGAACATAATAAACATGTAAAAATTAACTTGAGTAGGACCCATGTGTCTTTAAATACATTAAGAATATACATATCTATGAAGAAGCAAAGACAAGCTGGGCATATCAAGTATATTTCATGTCCCTATCAAGAGCCCCTGGATAGCAACACCTGCTGAACTAGAATACCAATATGGACAGGACACTGGTATAACTCAATAGTGCCAGACCCTAGAATGCCACCATCTGCAGGACTGTGTGGTTTTTAGTTTTTGTTCTCTTTAAAATTACTCAAGGTCAGGTGTGGTGGCACATGCCTTTAGTCCTAGCATGCTGAGTTAGAGGCCAGCCTGGTCTACATAGTGATTTCCAGGATAGCCAGGGTTACATAGTGGACCCTGTCTCAAAATAAATAATAATGAATTTACTCAGCCAGGCAGTAGTAGTGCACACCTTTAATCCTAGCACTCGGGAGGCAGAGGCAGGTGGATCTCTGAGTTTGACCTACAGCCTATAGAGCTAGTTCCAGGACAGCCAAGGCTACACAAAGAAACCCCATCTTGAAAAACTATTCCCTCTACCCCTTCTCCCCCCCAAAAAAGAAAAGTATTAGTTCAGTGTAACTGGATGCTTCTTTCTAGTGGCATGGTTCATATTATGGAGAATTTGAGTACTTTCTGTCTCATCTTTGTTCCTACCTATTCAAGAAAGGTATCTGCTTTGGATCTCCTTATTTGGATATGGACATGGCCTAAGTCTTCAGGCATCCTGCCTGTTCCTGCTGCTTGCAGCCTTATCACTGGCTGCAAAAATAGCCTCTGTAATCTCCAATTCTGTATGCTGCATCTCCACACACTTGGGGCACCACATTGCATAGGCACTTCTCATGAACTCTGCAGAACATAGCTAATACCTGTGCTGTTCTGCTAAGGCATTTGTCTTGAACAGAAGGGCAATTCTTATCTAGGATTCATTTTTCCCAGACACAGTAATGTGGGAGGAAACGCAGAATGACAGTCTTCTACTGAAAAGATGTATTGATCAAAACAGATTTTAGCACCTGTGTGCATGCATGGGTTTCCTAGTTAAGCAGTTTTTCTTTGAGTCCTTCACATTCTGAGCTGGAGTAGTTTGGGAGCAGACAACATTAGATATACATTGGGGCACCACACAGTACATGACCTTCTTGGATTACAAGAACAAACTGTTCACAACAGAATTCTGTAGATGCATTTTGGCTCACATTTTTCCTATATTCTCACTATCCTTTTATAGGCTTTTTAAGTCAAATTGGGTAGGAAGAGGGCACAGAAAAAGCATTTGGCATACAAACATACTTTCCCCTCTTTGATGTCACTGGAAAAAATGCAAAAAACAGAGAAAACAAAAACTAAAAACCACTCTATCCAGATATAATCATGTCCTAGTTAGGGGTACTATTGCTTTGATGAAATACCATGAGCAACAGTGAGCTGCAGAGAAAAGGGCTTATTTGAGTTACACTTCCACATTGTAGTCTATCATTGAAAGAAGTCAGGACAGGAACCCAGACAGCAGGAACCTGATGCAGAGGCCATGGAGAAGTGCTGCTTACTGGCCTGTTCCCCATGGTTTGCTCAGTCTGCTTTTTTATAGAACTCAGGACCACCATCAGGGACATAGCCCCTCCACCAATAGGCTGGGCCCTCACACATTAAGAAAATGCCCTACAGGTTTGCCTATGGGCTGATCTTATGATCTTATGGAGGCATTTTCTCAATCAAGGTTCCATCCTCTCCAACAACTCTCTGTCAAGTTGACATAAAACTAGCCTGCACATCACCTTTGATATTCTGGCCTACAGTTTCTATTTATTCATTTTCTACAAAGATAGTGTAATAAATGTATCTTAAAACTAAGAACTAATGTTCAGTGAGTGTCTACTATCTGCCAGGATCTTTCATCCTTTTGGGGGGAGTTGTTTTTGCTTAGGGATGTAAAGCAATTCTTTCTTCTGTGCTAGAGCCAAAATCTTCTCAAATCAAATCAAAATTAGGAAGGAAAAACAATAGTTTACTGATTTTAAGATATTTGTTATCTATTTTGAGATGTGGTTGGTGCAATGATATGCAGCACAAGGTTGGAGCATGGATCCTATGGTGTGTGTGTACAGGACAAACACGCCATCAGACAGAGGTTACATGGGAAGGAAGTTTATTGGGGGAACGAAGGGAGAAGAGAGAGAGAGAGAGAGAGACAGAGAGAGAGAGAGAGAGAGAGAGAGAGAGAGAGAGAGAGAGATCTGCCTTCTCAGAGAAACGGCAGGGGGTGGGATGGGCAGAACTAGTCTCTTAAAGGGACCTTTGCACCTGCGTATAGACTAAGTATTGACATAGCAGCCATAGAAACCCTGGGCTGGCCAGAGTGCTGCCTCGGTTCATCCTGTCAGGTGACAGGGGCCAGCACAATGCCTGAATCCTAACAGTTGATTCTACTATTTGTAGTCCAGGCTGGCTTAGAACTTGAAACCCTCCTATCTCAGTCTACCAAGTGTGCTATGTGCTACTATCCCTGGCTGTGATGAATTTTCTTCTCTAAGTATTGTTTAGGATAAGCTTTTTTTTTTTTTTGGAGCTAGATTAAACAATCATTCCTCTGAAACCCACCAACCAGCTTTACAATATAAAATTATGAAGATCATTTCCATAGATGTGCTTTTTTGGTTACTAAGAGACCTTGAAAGAACTAGGCCTACTGGAAAGGCTCTGGAACCAACAATTCCCTGAGAAAAAAGATTGATGATGCTTTGACTGCTTCTTCAACTAAAATAAAACCACAACTCAGCAGAAATAAATTTAACCCAGTATTCTTTTCAGTGGATTGGAAACATCTTTCTCTCCTTGTTCCTTTCTGAGACAGGGCCTCACTATGCAGCTCTGGATGGCTGAGAATTCACTGTGTGGATCAGGCTAACCTTGAGCTCAAGAGAGTCACTTGCTTCTGCTTCCTGAGTGCTGGGTTAAAGGTGAGTAACACCCCAGCTTTAAAGAATATAAACAGTTTCTATTGGTTACAAGAGTAAATGAAAAAAGAGAACACATCACCTATTGCTCCTGGGGACTGTGTTTATAGGAGCGATTGCTACCCTTGGAAAGACACTTTAACTTCTCAGGTATGACAAACATCCCTCCAAAAGCCTCTTGCTGTTAACTGTTATCAAATGCTTCTTTTTATAGTCATTTCTCTAAATTAAAATTTCAAATTAGTGGAATCTGAGTAATAGTTTTTTTTGGTGAGTCATGTCGTCTCTCCCCCGCTACCCCCCCCCCCCCCCCCCCCCCCCCCCCCCCCCCCCCCGCCCGCCAATGGGTTTCTCTGTGTAGCCCTGGATGTCCTGGAACTCTCTCTGTAGACCAGGCTGGCCTCGAACTCACAGAGATCCACCTGGCTCGGCCAAGTGCTGAGATTAAAGGTGTGTGCCACCACCTGGCTTTTAAAATTTTATTTTATGTGCATTGGTGTTTTGCCTGCATTATGTCTGTGTGGGGATGTCTGATCCCCTGGAAAAGTAGTTAGACAGTTGTGAGCTGCCATGTTGGTGTTGGAATTGAATCCAGGAAGTAGCCAATGCTCTTAACCACTGAGCCATCTCTTAGATTTTTATAGCATTACATTCTTGATTACAGACACTCTGTTGTGCCCAGGAGTAAAATTCCTCAGGCCTTTGCAGGAAATAGAGGATCTTCATGTGTGACAGAAGTGTAATCTACATTGTAACTATTGTCAATGGGGCAGGGTTAGGAATATGCTGCTTAGCACACAAGAGAGGGTCACAGTCCTTAGCAAGCCAACTTACATGTCTGTGAAGAGAGCCGGAGAGTCAGGTCGATGAGACTGCACATCCTGCATAGCATTCCATTCATTGACTGAGGACTGATCCGAGTTGATATGGCTCTCATAATAACTCACCCAAGTGAGAAAAAGGCTGCCTGGATAGTAGTTATGCATTCTGGCCACTTCACAAGCCTTGTGCAAGCTCTGCAGTGCAGACCTGAAAGATAGGCTCAGAAATGAGCACTATAGAATTATGGGATACCAAAAGGATAAAACCTAGGTCTATCTCAAACTCCTCTAAATTTTTAATTCTACAGAGTATTATTCTCTATAGAATTTTCTCCCTCCCTGGAAGTCAATATTCTGTGTCATGATGCACATTCAAGGTAGGGAGAGGGGACGAGAACTGACAACTCCTCAGTGAAAAAAAGTCTAGGAACCTATGGCCTCATGACCTAATCCTTGGACTCATGTGACTTTGTCAATAGCAAACAAAAATCTCAACAATTAACTATTCAAAATTTGTTTCCCTTTGGCACAGAATCATGTGATAACTTATTCTCTAGGATCCTTACAGGCTCCACAAAGATCTGATAGGCAGATGCCCCTAAAGCCATTAGTCTGCGTCCTTTGATGTCCAGGAAGTACTGACCTAATGGCATTTACCATTCTTGCTACCTTAGTCTCCTAGTTCTTTAAACCATTTATTCATTCACATGAGTTACTTTCTGAGAATAGCTCTGGCTCTACCCTAAGACTAAATTAAACCCCTGACTCTGAGCTCAGAAACCCAAGAAGGGTAAACAAAACTAAAAACTACATTTTTTTCTATTTACCTAAGCTAAAGCTAAAAAACGCTAGAAAGTAAACAAAGACAGAAAAAGAAATACTAGGAAGTAACTTACACAAGAAAATGATCATTCTACATTTTGTTTATTGGTCTATCTCCAGTGCTTAACAAGGCCTAGATCATAGCTGGAGCTCAAATAAATGTCATATTAGCTACAAACTAACATTCATTCATTCATTCATTCATGTATCTGTTTGTTTGTTTATTTTATTATTCTGTAGCACTGTGAATAAGGACTCAGTGCCTCCTGTATGCTACAAGCAATATACAACTTGTTATGTTTTTTTTTTTTTTTTTTTTTTTTTTTGAGACAGGGTCTCTCTACATAGCTCCGAGTGTTCTGGAACTCACTTTGTAGACCAGGCTGGTCTCAAACTCAGAGATCTGCTTGCCTCTGCCTTTTGAGTGCTGAGATTAAAGGCAGGTGCCACCATGCCTGGCCAACTGTAGAACTTTTTCAAAATGAGCAAGGATTATTTTTCTTAGGAGGCAGGACAGATAAAAGATATTCTTAACAAAAATATATAAGATCATTTAAAATAGCTTAGTAGTTAAAGGCACTGACCAGCAAGACTGAGAGCCTGAGTCTAATCTCCAGGCTATACCTGGTGGAAGAAAGCCCTAATGGCCCCATAATCTACCTCTGCCCCATATGTTTGCTACTGTGGCTTACAAACCCACTCACACACAAATAAATACATTTTTTTTTTAAAAAAAGATAGGTGCTGGAATGTTGGCTCAGCAGTTAAAAATACTTGTTTTTGCAGAGGTCCCAAGTTCAATTTCCAACTCCAGTTCCAGGGGATCTTTCATCTTCTAACCTCCTGGGCACCAGATACACATATGGTGCACAGACATACATGTAGCCAAAACATTCATACACATAAAATAATTAAAAAATAAATGTTATAAAGAAAAGTATGTAAATGAATGGCTATATAATTCTCTTACACTTCCTTTTCCTTCAAGAGAAAAACATTAGTTTGTAGCTAACTCCCTGCAACATTGGGGTACTGATGAGCACTGCTGGTTTTGTACATGGGCATTAGGGATCTGAATTCAGACCCTTATGGTGGCATGACACTTTACTGATTGAATTATTTCAGTCCCCAGAGGCTAAAGACTATTGAGCAGAAAGCCTCATTATTCCTTGGTTTTATTAGATCATTTTCTAGATAAGTGAATAAGATTCTGTTCTATCTAAATAAATAAGATACTCTTGGGCCAGATATGTAATCCTTGAAATGCCTTAGCTCTTTCATCCACAACAGAGTGCTAACAACACTACTGTGTGGCACCAGTGTAATGATTAAATATAAGCCATGTAAAGCATCCAGAACACAGTGAATAACTTAAAAGTGTCAGTGTATGGATGGTTATTAACAATGATTTCCCTAGGCTTTATTTGCATTACACAAACAATTACCAGTACTTTAAAAGGAAATGTATCTATCTATACCATAATGTTGTCAAATAAGATAATCTCTGATTATCTTAGGAAACTAAAACTTAGTGCATAGCAGTAAAATGTACATACTTGGCTCTCACACTAAGCATGGTCAGTGTGAAACACAGTTCTAACAGACTCTAACCCATTAGCATTGCTTCTAGAGCCCAATATTACCTCTGAATTTCACTTGTTCACCAATGCACGAAGTTTTCCACTGTCACAATTGAAAAACTACATTTCTAGGTCACCTTTAATCATGGTTACCATGCAAACAGATCACACACACACACAAATCCTTACAATACAGGAAGCATATGAATAGTGAATTGCATCACTTCAAATTATACTCTCACAAAATATTATTTTAATAACATTAAAGAACTTTTTTGTAGGATCTCTTAAAAAACATGGTATTATAGAGATATCAAAAGTCAACTTACCACATTGCTTGCACAGATACAGGTTTGAATATGTGAACTCTGTTATCTGTTGATACGCTGAACCCACTAAGAGCAAAAGAGAACAGACAAAAGTCCACAAATAAGGGATTTTCAGGTATTTCAAGTTTGCTACACCAACTGATGGACTAAATAGAAGAAATAATCAGTATGTCATCTAGAAGTTAACTAGAAGTAGAATGTGATTGAAAAGTTCCAACATGGCAGCTGAGAGAAAGACAACTGGTCTTCTCCAGGGACAAGGATTACATGCTAGGTAATCAAATTCCAAGTGGTCATTACTAAACACATGCACATATGAGCAATACTAAATGAACTCAGTAAGCTGTATTTATATATACCTATGCATAAATATGAAGAAGTCATGATTTTGAGAGGAAGTGGGGGAACATAAGAGAAGCTGGGAGAGGGTGGAAATTATATAAATACAAAGTCATTATAAAATCCTCAAAAGTAAATTTAAATAAAGAAAAGCATCAACAAAATGATATCTACTAGGCAAAATTAAGGTATTCTGATGTACTTTTCTATTTGGAAGTCTTTTGATTCATAGCAAATTGACCTGGATTTTATAAATTAGAGCAAACATTTCAATCTCTTTGGAACACATTCTAAAAACACCAGGAGGTGGGGGTGGCTGACTGGAAGGAACTGGCTCAGGAAAAGGGATACACAGCAGGCTGACAGCTGGCAGAAGCTGCAGAGGTTATTTCAAACAGAACACATTATCCTCTAGGGTAACACTAAGAGCAGTCCCACGTGTTCACATTAAAGGGTGAGCCAACAAACTACTTCTCTGTCAGCTTAGAAGACTAGAAGGGAGAGACCTGGCGAGTTGCATTTTATTCTACTTTACAAAGTGGCAGTTTAAAAGGCCGCACTGAGCTGCTGACATGCCAGCTCAGGTGGGCACACTGGGCCTCTCATTCAGCCAAATGAATGAGCCACTAAGACTAAGATGGAACCACACCACTGAGCTTTCTGTAGAAGGGGTAGAAGAGGGAAAGCTCTTACCCATCACCATCCAGATGAATTAGGGTATCACTCCAGAGAGGCAAGACTAAGCCCATGGTACAAGTGCTACTGCAAGATGAGAAATAATCATTAAGTTACTTCCTGTTATTCTAGGAAGCAGTCATTATTTATTAACTTTAAACACAAAGGATAAACCTCCAAGCAACAGACAGTCTCATAAATGTTAGACAGAGAAATTTCTATCATATCACTATTAATCCTTACACATTCTCAGGATTATTTTAGGAGATGGCCAGTCATTCCTTATATATTTGACAAAGAAAATTTATTGATCGAACTTCCTAAATTGTCTTATAAGTAGCTAATATATTAAAAAATTCAAGAAATCACTGCTGACTTGCATTTGCCCAGGATACAAAATCCAACTCAATTCCAATGATTCTATCTTTTTATTTTTTGGGGGGGTTAGAAGGCATGGGAAAAGTATCATGAAAAGTCAGGCTGGCCTCACAACAAAGCAGAGACTGGCCTTGAACTCCTGATCCTCCTACCTTCATTTCCCAAGTGCTGGGATTACAGGTGTGCACCAATTTACCTGCCCTCAAGGACTAGTTCTAATGTCAAGAACTATTGCTAGTTATTCAAAATCTTGGAATAAATGACTTGGTCAATTATAAGGATTACTGAACACCAGAAACACTCAGTCTTAAAAGGAAAGGAATTAAAATATGTACAGAAGTAATAGTCATGAATTGTTATCAAGTTAGAGAAATAAAAAATACCATTGAAATGAAAGAGTGTATGAGTGTTTAAATGAGATTTTAAAAACTTTTTATCAAATTCATTTTTATTTTATGTGTATTCTGCCCACATGTATTTCTGTGCACCACTTGCATGGCTTGTGTCTATGGGAGTCAGAAGAGGGTGTTGGATCCCCTGGAACTTGAGTTATAGACAGCTGTAAGCTGTCATGTGGGTGCTGGGAACTGAACTTGAAAGTTGGCATTCTTTTAACTGCTTAGCCACCTTTCCACACTCTTGTTTTGTTAGTTTTAAGACTGTCACAGTGTAGTCTAGACTGGCCTTGAACTCAAAATTCTCTCAGCTCAGCTGCCTCTACTTTGAGATTACGGGCACATGCTACCACACCTGATAAAATAATGCTATGTATTGAACTAGCACTATTGAAATGCAGAATAGAGACATCAGCAACGAACAAAAGGGTGGTCCTACTATGCCATACTAAAAACTGTTCCAGGTTCTGGGGGTTGCAACTCAGCGGCAGAGTACTTGCCACCATGTGTGAGGCATGAAACTGGCTCTCTGAGAATAGAATAGGTTAGTGCGGGAAGCCTTGGCTTCCTGACCAACTACTGTGATTCCACTTCTCTGGATGACCTTTGCCATTTTTGTCCCTTTCTCCTCTTAAGGATCTTTAAAGTTTTTAGTTTTGTTTGGTATGGTAGCACACGCCTTTAATTCCAGTACTTGGGAAGCAGAGGCCGGCAGATCTCTGTGAGATCGAGACCAACAGAACTAGTTCCAGGACAGCGAAGGTTACCCAAAGAAACCCTGTCTCAAAAATTTGAGGCCAGTCTACTCTACAATATAAGTTTCAGGCCAGCCAGGGTGACATATAAGACTCTTATCTCACACACAAAAATATCTTCTTGAAGATACATGAATGTGTATCTGTGTGTGGGTATATTCACGTGAGTGCAGATGCCTGTGGAGGCCAGAGGCTTTATATCTTCTGGATCTAGAGTTATAGGCAGTTGTGAGGCAACCCGTTTTTGCTGGGAACCATGCCTAGATCCTCTGCAAGAATGCATGCATGCTCTCCTTAGCCATCTCTTCTGCCCCTTATTAAAGATGTGTCTTTAATACTACTTCCCGCCTCTGGCCATTTTCCAAAGGATCCTTCATCGGTTCCCTCCCAATATATCTAGAAAAGCAGTACAGCAGAAAGAACACTGTGCTGGGTGTGGGATGGGACACAGTACGGTTAGGACCATGGACTCTTAGCCAGATAGAGTTCTAGTAAGAGTCTTTCTCCCAGGGTCTTAGAGTACATACCAGGAAAGAACTTTCTACCTGCGAGCTACACCTCAGCCTTTAACTATGTAGTCTTAAACAAATTAATTGCTTTGTGTTTGTCTCTTGATCTATGAAAGAGGAACAAAATAACCTTTATTGCATTGTTTTAAGATCAGGTGTATAAAGACACACATAAGGGCGCCTAAACAATAATTTATATTTCATAAGTATCTACTATGTCAAAATATCTGGATTTGATCTCTTTTGGTATTGAAACTCCTCAGAGCAGTTACTTAACTCCTCTCAGTCTTAGGTTTATCTTTAAACATAGATAACAAAACCAAAGGAAGAGGTTAAAGGAAAGGGGGGGAATGATATAATTATATCTTAGCTTAAAAAGAAAAATTTAAAAAAGCACATAATAGCTTACAACTGTCTATAATTCTAATTCCAGAGGATCCAATGCTTTTTTTGGGCCTCTATGGGTACTACATGCACACAATGCACAGACATACATGCAGGCAAAACACCCATACACATAAAATAAAAATAAAGAAGACAAATCTTTTTTAAAAAAGTTTTCGAGACATGGTTCCTCTGTGCTTTGGTACCTGTCCTAGAATCAGCTCTTGTAGACCAGGCTGGCCTTGAACTCACAGAGATCCGCCTGCCTCTGCCTCCCCAAGTGCTGGGATTAAAGGCGTAAAAGGCAGGTGCCACTACCGCCAGGAAAGAAAACAAATCTTTAAAAGAAGTTTTAAAACAAATGTAGGCATGATGGCATAAAGTACATGGGAGGGTGAGGTAGGATAATTGTTGAAGAGTAACAAACAAACAAGCATCAGACCATAAAGCTCTGCTATTTTATAAACTGAAGCACACTGTAGATATTTTGAAAAACAAGGTTACACTGTATTATTAGGATACTTTGTAACTTAAACTACAATACAGTTCTCAAAATAAGCTAAATGAATTGGCTACAACATCACTACCTTGTACATATCAACCAATCTGGCTTCTACTTTGACTAAATATTGGGTTTTTTGGCTTGATGTGGTTTCATTTTTTTTTGAGACAGGGTTTCTGTTATGGCAAAAATAAAATGCCACAGGCTCCCCGAGTGGCAGCAGTAGGCCATGAAAACAACCAGTCCCAGGCAGGGAGCTATGCCGCGAGTGAGAGACAGAGACCTATTAGGCACGCCATGCAGACAAAGTGAGTATTTATTTAGTGGATTATGGAGGGGAAAAGTAGAGGGGGAAGGGGAGAAGGGAGAAGAGCAGAGAGGGAGAGAGAGAAACAGAGAGAGAGAGGGGGGAGAGGGAGGGAGGGAGGGAGGGAGGGAGGGAGGGAGGGAGGGAGGAGGGGAGAAGGAGAGAAGTGGGAGAAGCTGCCTCTTGGAAGACTAGAAGCAGAAGGAAGATCTGCTTGCCTGGTGGGGTTGGCTTGTCTCTTAAAGGGACAGGTCAGACCATTACAGTTTCTCTATGTAACAGCTTTGACTGTCATGGAACTTACCATAGACCAGGCTAGCACCTGCCTCTGCCTCCCAAGTAAGTGCTGGGATTAAAGGCGTGTACTACCACTGCCCAGCTGACTTAATATTGTTTTAAAATATTTTTAGATATATAAAATGATACAGTAACAGAGTATAAAATTAAAAGTAACTGAGAGTAACTGAGCATTAGTATTCTGAAATCAAGCATTTCTTTCACTGTTCAACAGGCTCACTCAAACAGAAGACATAAACAATTTCATAATGCTAGGCTTACCAAAAAGAAACTACTTTTTAGCTCTTTCAGGTCCCAGTTTGTTTCTGAGATACTACATATATAAAACAAGGGCTATATATAACAAGACTGTCTTAAGGAGAAGGAAGTAGGAAACTACCTGTGTTTCCACATTGGAATTTTATGACCTCTGATTTGGACTTTTACCCCATCTGGACTTACAGTGTATGTGTTTGTTTTTAAATGAGCAAGGAAGTCAGGACTGCTAGGGGTGCTCCCACCCACCGAGATGGTGGGGCTGATCTAATCGGAGCTCACCAAGGCCAGCTGGACTGGGACTGAAAAAGCACGGGATAAAACCGGACTCCCTGAACATGGCGGACAATGAGGGCTGCTGAGAAGCCAAGGACAATGGCACTGGATTTGGATCCTACTACACATACTGGCTTTGGGGGTGGGGGCTAGCCTGTTTGGATGCTCACCTTCCTAGACCTGGATGGAGGGGGGAGGAACTTGGACTTCCCACAGGGCAGGGAACCCTTACTGCTCTCTGGACAGGAGAGGGAGGGGGAGTGGAGGGGGGAGGGGAAAGTAAATGAGAGGCGGGGAGGAGGTGGAAATTTTTAATAAAAAAAATCATTTTATTTTGTGTGCATGGGATAGTATGTTGGAGGTTAGAAGAGAACAATTTGAGGGAGTTGGTTCTCTCTACCATCTGGGTCCCAGGGACCTGACCTCAGGCTGTCAGCTTGTCAGCAGGTGCATTTACCCATTCAGCCATCTCACCAAGTTTGCTTTAGTCAGTGCTTTATCACGGCAACCCAAAGCAAACCAGTGCAACTTCTATGCACAAGCTAGGGTAAAAGCTGGATTGGAAACTTTTTCTAGTAACACTGGGATCTCCCTGCTTCTCTACAATCAGACTCATTGTCATCTATAACCCTGCCTTCAAACCCAGGGCTATGTTCTTGCTAACAATCCCTCTCTACCTGCTACCATTTTTTTTTTGTGTGTGTGTGTGTGGATAAATTCACCCAGGCCTGGGTCACTCCCCTAGCTACTGCTCAATTCCATTCTAGTCCTGAACCAGGAAGTTATGGTTTGAGACATCTGGCAGGATTTCCTGAGGCTTATTATCTCAGAGTGTAAAGATCTGCTTAGCAGCCACATTCCATAGTCTTTCCAAAGATTCTTCAGAAAGAGTAGGAAAATAGAACAGAGAAGCCTCAAGCCTTAAGGATACAACCCTCTACCCTCCCCCAAACCCAAAACAACAACAACAATAACAACAACAACAACAACAACAACAATCCAGGTTCTGTCAGATCTATCTTTAATTACAGGAAGCAAAGTATACATGAACCCAGGACAGGACTATTGGTATGTTACCAAGAAAGGCATGTACCCAAGGATTACCAAGGTAGAACATTACTGATGGAAGGAACAGACTAACAGCAAAAAGCAACTTTTCCCCCAAAATATATATTTCCATTTGTTTACTTATTATCATTAGTACCTAGCAATGAGAGAAAGGTAAGGAATAATAGTAAATTAGCAATAGCCAAAGACATTTAACAAGTTTGCTTGTCTCTGAAGATCATGGCCAAGACTTTTTTTTCTAGTTTTATGCCTTTATTTGTGTGTCTATGTGTATGTACATATGTTCATATGTTTATGGGGTGCATGTGGAAGTCAGACGTCAACTTTGGGTATCTTCCTCAATTGCTTAGAGACAGTTTCTTACTGAACTCCATTCTCATAGATTTGGCTAGGCTGACTCCCTGGCTGACCATCTGCAAACAGCAAGTCCTAGAGCTTACTCTGTCTCCACTTCCTCAGTGCTGGGATTACAGGCATATGCTGCTGTGCCTAGATTTTCACCAATGCTAGGGATTGAACTCAGGTACTTGAGCTTGCATGGCAAATACTTTACCAATTGAACCATCTCCTCAGGCTGTCATGAATTACTTTTTAACTTAAAACTTTCATTATCACATATTCACTATAAAAAATAATGGGTTTCACTGTGATACTTTCATACACATATGCCAATAATATCATAAAATATATATTGTGATGGTTTGAATAAGAATGGTCCCATAGGCTCATATATTTGAATGCTTAGTCATCAGGAAGTAGTACTACTTTTTGTTTTGTTTTGTATTTGTTTTTGTTTTTTGAGATAGGGTTTCTCTGTATAACAGCCCTAGATGGTCTGTAACTCCCTCTGTAGACCAGGCTGGCCTCGAACTCACAGAGATCCATCTGCCTCTGCCTCCCAAGTGCTGGGATTAAGGCGTGCACCACCACTGCCTGGCCGAAGTAGCACTACTTGAGAAGTATTAGGAAGTATGGCCTTCTTGGAGAAAGTGTGTCACTGGGGGTGGGCTTTGAGGTTTCAAAAGCCCAAGTCAGGCCCAATGGTTCTCTTTTCCTGCTGCCTGTGGATCTGAACATAGAATTTTTGGTTTCTTTTCTAGCACCAAGCCTGCCTGTGTGCTGTCATGCTCCTTGCCATTATGATAATGGACCAAACCTCTGAAATTGTTAGCAAGCCCCAGTTAAATGCTTTCTTTTATAAGAGTTGCTGTGGTCATGGTGTCTCTTCTTAGCAATACAACAGTGATCAAGACATATATCAAGAATACAAGCTGGGCATGATGGCTCACACCATTAGTCCCAGCACCTGGGAGGCAGAGGCAGGCTGATCTCTGAGTTTGAGGCCAGCCTGGTCTACATAGAAAGATCCTGTCTCAAAAAGACAACACACACACACACACACACACACACACACACACACACACACACACACACACGCACACGCAAGCACGCATGCACACCCCTCACCCTCTTACCTTCTTGTCCCACTTTATCTAGAATTTTAAAAGCATAATTATGTAAGACATTTTTGTACTAGCTCAAATAATTATACTAGGTTATTCAAAAGGCAGTTTTATGGTACCACACCTGTCATTAGAAGAAAAATCCATTCCCAGGACAATGCTTTCTTCAGTGTCTTGTCTACCATTAGTTGAAACCACTACCATATAGCGTGTTCGATTTTGGTAAGTACTTTCCAATCTTACAGCCTGAGGTCAAAAAGAACAAAGAAACAAAGAATTCAGAGAAATTTTAAATCATTCAATCTTTTTTTAAAAAAAATCCAGTATCTCATAGCATGCTACCAAGGCAAAAGAGGTGATAGTGGGAGACCTAAATTAAAAATTCAACTCCTATATTAACTATAAATCCTTTGATATAATACTAAATTAACAGGAGGGAGATAACACCTATGTTGCTTTAAGAATCTTATAACTGTAGGTATACAATCCACACCTAAGGCAGGCCCCATGTCCAGTGGCAGATGGCCAACATAAAATGAACTCAATGGTATTTTTGTAGATTTTTTTGGGGGGGGGGGAAAGAAGAGTCTTGTACTTCTTTGGGATTTTTTTTTTTAAACTTAACCTTACTGGTCTCTTGCATATATTATGGTTTTTGATTTTGTGTTTTCACTGATTTTTGTGTGTATCTGCGTTTCTTGTGCATCTTCACTGTTTTTTCTTATTTATTCTAATTTGTTTTAAAGAGAGAGAAAGTATGGAGTTGGATGGGTGGAAATGAGGGAGAGGAAACTATGATCAGAATATACTGTATGAAAAAAATTTATTTTCAGTAAAAAATAAAATGAACATTTATACAGGATAAGTATATAAGTCACTATAAATATACATTAAGTTGGTCAAACTCAAAATGCTATAGATGTATATTTTATTGAAATATAGTATTCATATATTATAAAGTATATATGTAATACTTTATAAAATAAACAATATATATATTATTTTTATATAATAAAACAATATATAATGTTTTTATCTGTCTTATATAGTCTATGTATCTCTATGTACTTACCTAGCTCCACAAGCTTTGGGGTAAGGTAATAACCATTTTTACCACACCCATTTCTCCTGGTAAAGAGTCTTTGTTTCACCAAGCTTTAGTCAGGCTTTTGGACTTTGTCCTACTTAGATCTAGCTGTGCAATTCCTTACAAAATTAAACTTCAGCAAGAACTCCCAATAAATTTGTTTATCTAGAGTCCACATCATCCTAACCTGATAATCCTTGACATCTACCTGGGTTTCTCATCCTCCACCATCTCCCAAGTGGTTTATGATCACCTTTGCTAATCTTCAACTAAAATCCTCTAAATCATTTAAAGACAAAACTTGATACTGAGGGTTCTCTGAAATAAAAGGCCTATGTAGCTATTACCGAGAAAGACCTTATCTACAGTTAAGTTTTCTAACCACCTGCAGGGAAGTGAGGTAGCAGATGGAAGCAAGCCTGCTGGGCTTCTGAGTGAAAGCATATTGTAATAGTACAAATAGTTACTTTCTGTTGCTATGATCAAATACCATGACCAAGGCAACTCATAGAAGGAAGTGCTGATTTGGGCTTTAGGGTTCCAGAAGGAGAGTCCATAACGGGGAGACGTGCCAGAAGTTAGCTAGAGCAGGAAGCTCAGGTATCATGTTTCCACCCACAGGCGGCAGGAAGCACAGAGGCTATAAACCCTCAAAGCTTGTTCCCTATGAATGTCCTCCAGGAAGGCATTACTGATTTCTCCAGCAAAACAGAAACTGGGACCAAGTTTTCAAACACTTGAGCCTACAGAAAACATTTCTTACTCAAACCACTACACATTTATAGAGAAAAGTTTGAGCGGGAAAGCACAAAGTATTACACTGAACCCACACTGACTACAGGAAGGAAAGAACTAAGGAGAAGCAGGAAGAAGTTTGAGGCAGGAGGTCAATCTGTACGAAGGACTCATTGTTTCTTGACTGGTTGGTGTGAACAGTCCAGAAAAATGCATTTATAAGGAGACATGGTATACAGCCTAGTGTTATGCTCTCCAGAATTCAGCCTAGGTTTCAAAATCCATTAAGTTAATTTAGCACAAAGGTATTAACTGATTGACTTTCCTTTTATATCTTCCTCTCTATCCTCTAACCTTATAATTTAGGATAGTTCAGGAATTTTAAAACCATATTCGCTTAATTTGTGTGCGTGTGGTGCACCCATCTCTGCATGGATCTGTAGAATTCAGGTAGATTCTGGGCATCTTCTTCTATCCTTAATTACTCTTTGCTTTACTTTCTGAGACAGGGTCTCTTCACTAATCCTAAAGATCATTTGTCTAGACTGGTTGGCTTGTGTACTGGGATCATAGGCACATGTTGTCCTGCGTGGCTTCTTCTTAGATTATTTTATGTGTACAAGTGTTTTGTCAGCATGAAAGTACATCACATGTATACCTGATGCCCTTGGAGGGTATCAAATCCCTTCAAACTGGAATTATAGAAGGTTGTGAGCTGCCATGTGGGTGCTGGGAACTGAACCTGGATCCTACACAAGAGCAGCTAGTGCTCTTAATGGAAGAGCCATCCCTTTGGGCCTTTAAAAATTTTTTTTAAGACAGGGACTGTATATGTAGCCCTGGATGTGCTAGAGCTTACTATATAGACTAGGCTGGCTCAGATTCAGAGGGATCCACCCACCTCTGCCTCAGCTTCTTCTTTACATCAACAATAAAAGATTCCTTTTCAGAAGCTTCTTAGTTTTTAAAAGTTTTAATTCATTGCATATACATTCAAAACACCTTTAGAAAACTGGAATGTAAACAGGATCTTTGATGAAATGTGTTAGGAACACTTTTACCTACAAATACAAATGGTGTGGAAACAACTGAACTGTGATTCTAATAAATTTTAAAAAACTGAATCATTTTTCTTTAGCTATGTATTATGTAGTACATATATGTATACTGTATTTGTGTGTGTTGTACATTATGTGGAGGCCAGAGCTCAACAATGGGTGTCTTCCTCAATTATTTTTTCCTTTTATTCATTTTACATACCCACTACAGTTCCCCCTCACTTCCTACCCCCCACTCCCTGCATCCATTCCTCAGAGAGGGTAATGCCTCCCATGGGGAGTCAATAAAGTCTGGCATATCAAGTTGATGCAGGACCAAGTCCATCCCCCTTGCATCAAGGCTGAGCAAGGTATCCCACCATAGGGAATGGGCTCAAAAAAACCAGTTCATGCATCCGGGATAAATCCTGGTCCCACTGCCAGGGGCCCTACAAACAGACCAAGCCACACAACTGTCACCCACATTCAGAGGGCCTAGTTCAGTTCCATGCAGGCTCTCCAGCTGTCAGTTCAGAGTCCATGAGTTCCCACTAGCTTGGGTCACCTATTTCTGTAGGTTTCCCCATCATCATCTTGGCCTCCCCTTGCTCATATAATCCCTCCTCCCTCTCTTCAACTGGATTCCAGGAGCTCGGTCCAGTGCTTGGCTGTGGATCTCTGCATCTGCTTCCAGCAGTTACTGGATGAAGGTTCGTATTTGTCATTCTGGGTCTGGGTTACTTCACTCAGGGTGATTTTTTCTAGTTCCATCCATTTGTCTGCAAATTTCATAATGCCATTGTTTCCTCAATCATTCTGTCATATTCTCTGAAATGGGCTTTTTTGCTGAAACTTGAGTTCACCGATTTGGCTAGACTGGATGGCCAGCAAGCCCAGGGATCCCATCTTTGCCTCTTCAGTGCTTAGATTATAGGTATGTACTATTAACACCAGCTTTTTTTATCTCAAGTCCTCAGAGTTGTGCAATAAGCATTATACTGACTAAGCCATCTCTTTAGCTTTCTATGTCTGATGGTTCATATGCCAATTAGTGGCAACTGACTAAGTCAAGGTTGATGAAAGAAAAAAAATCTTCCTAAATATAGTCTATAAGCATGCTCTCTGGCCTAAGACATTTTGATAAGTGATATTCAGTACAAATATTTCCTGTCTTTTTATTATTTAACTTATAATATCAAGAATCTTTATTCAAGAAATCATCTTAAGTCCATCTCAGTCCAATTCAAATATTGAACCTAAGTAGAGCAATTCACAGGTCCTACCTGGCACAAGAGCTTTTCTCATCCCCATCATCTGATAGCCAGAAACAGTTGGCTCAAAACATATACCACATCTTTTTTTAAAATTTCTTTTCTTTTTTCTTTTTCTTTTTTCTTTTTTTTTTGTTTTTCAAGACAGGGTTTCTCTGTAACTTTGGAGCCTGTCCTGCTACCATAGCCTGGTCCTTAACTTTGTTTTTCATTGTGATTCTAGACCACGCCTCTGCATGCAGTGTTTATCCTCAGGGAAGCCACACTATAAAAACACAATGTCTAGAGAAGCAGTTCACCCAATTCATCAGAAAAGTTACAAAAGTATGTAAGTATTAAATTCTTGCCAAAAGAACAAGTAAATTCAATGGCTAAGAATAAAATAAACTTTAGATATGACATTAATAAACTAAAGAAAACTATCTTCAAGAATTTGAGAAACATTTGGATGAAAAAGAATACCAAGTTTTAAAAAAATTCTATAAATTATATTCTGTAGAATCACTGAAAACCATGCTCTGTCCACCCTGGCCTTACGCAAAAACCAAGACAGAATGGAGAGTTGCTTATTCAAATAGTCAGGAATGGTCTTTCCCAGGGTGTGGGATATGGCGGTTTCCTCTTCATTCCTTTTGAATTATCTGATTTGGAAAACAAAAACCAAACTGCACATAATACACTTACTAAAAAAATCATTTCCACTGTTGAAAAATTTAACATGTTGTAAAACTAAAACAAAAAAACCCTAATTTTCTTAGATTATTCTGTCAAGTTCTTAGTTTTTACAAAAACTTCATTGAAGCTTCTGTAAATATTCCAAAAATCATTAATTTCTCACTTGGTTTTTAAGTAGTCCTTTGATAATCCAGAAATCCACTATAAACCATTTCCTTACTTAACAACAAGTTTCTTAAATACTGAAGTAACAGTTATACCTACCTGTACTTGGAAAGTCTCCCAGAGGAAAACATCGCTTTCAATGTTTAAGTAAAAAATGGGGTCTGGCTGGGTTATTAATCAGAAAAAGGCCAGGTAGGGGTGGCACACGCCTTTAATCCCAGCACTCGGGAGGCAGAGGCAGGCGGATCTCTGTGAGTTCCAGGCCAGCTAGGATAGATAGTGAAACCCTGTCTCGAGAAACCGCGGTGGGGGGGGGGGTGTGTGGAGAAGAAAGCAGGACTTTGATTCAGTTGACTATCCAACTTTTAAACTTATGTACAAGTCCTGAGATAAGAGTTTTAGCATTCCAAATTTAACTCCAAACAAAAGCCTTTGCTTTGGGTCTACAAATGCCTCTTTCAGTTAGAAAGTGCTAATTTGTCCAAAATCACACAATGCATTTACTCATTTTCCTGAAAATGACTCAGTCAATAATCTGAAACATAATGAGTATGTGTTTGTAACAATTCAAAATAACTATAAAATGGCTTGTCATTTTAATGATTAATTCAGAGGCACGAGTTACAACTTTTTGAACTTATGCTCTGTAAATGTAATACACGAGTCTCTGTGTCAAAATCTAAGAAGCGGAAGCTGCACATTTTAGTAGGAAAAGAGGTTTTAATTCTCGGCTCTGCTTTCCTAACTTTATCCTTCATTCTTTCAAATCTCATGTGGAAAATTTAGGGGTTCAAACTAAACTTCAGAAGTTTATTAATGAGAAAAAGAACATGGGATGACATCCTTAGCTTTAGCTTTCCCAAGCCACACCATGTTCAAAGCTACGGGCAAATTTCCAGCCTGTACAACTGACTATGGAGACTGGCTTTAGTAAAATTATACTCAAAAGCGTGATCAGCATCTTTTGGAAGCTTATTAAAAATGTAAATTATCTCTACTTCCTCCCCATCAACCAAACTCTGCCAGTGTAGTCCAGAAACTGGTAGCTGAAAGCAGCTCTTGAGATGATTCTGATATACCCTAAAGTCTTAGGACCACTGCTTTAGAGTACTAGTGCCAAAAGAATGGTGCTCCATGTCCCACAGCTGGCTTTTTAAAGAATTACTTGAGAAAATATATAAAAAATGCAGATGGCCAGAAAGACAACTCAGCAGGTAAAATTTGTGTACAAACCTGGTGATCTGAGCTCAGTCCTTGGAGTCCAGTGTGGAAGGAGAAAGCCAACTCCTGAAAGCTCTCTGACCTCCACACTACATTTTGGCATAAGTATCCCTATTCACTTTCTCACATGTACATACAAACATACATATATACACATATTAAATATTTTTTAAAATGCAGACAATAATGGGAAGATGGCACAGCAGGTAAAATCTCAGTGAGAGAACTTATTTTTAAAAAATAAGGTAGAGTGTAGTGGAGAAGACACCTAAGGTCAACCTAAAGCTTCCACATGTACACACATGGTGAGTGTACTCGCGCACAGGTATATACCAAACATAAATTATTAAAATTTTTAAGAAAAAGTTTGACCAGGTAGTGGTGGTGCACGCCTTTAATCCCAGCACTCAGGAGGCAGAGACAGGTGGCTCTCTGAGTTTGACACCAGGCTGGTTTACAAAAGTGAGTTCCAGGACAAAAAAAAAAAAGAAAGAAAGAAAAAGTATGCATCAGTCAACGAATAAGGTAGAGAATGATTAAAGAGAAGAGTTATTGAGGAGGATGATACCTAACATTAGCCTCTGGCTTCTACATGTATATGTAACACACAGAGCACAGAACCAGCATTTCAGAGACCAGTTAACAAAATTTAAAAAGTAAAGTAAAGGATGAGTCAGTGATTACCAGAGGGTCAGAAGATTGGTCGACTTTCCACAGTCACTTTCACACTTTGCTCATTCACTCTCTTGTTGGGGAGAAAGTAGAAGCCAGCTATTTGAATTTAATACGCCTATGGCTTAGTCAACTTCCAAACTACTACTCTAACCTAGAGGGTCTGATGTCCACACACTTGGATAACTTTAATAATTGCCTAGTGTACGTCCTTTTGTCTATTCTGTATTAGCTTCTAGACAATCTTCCTTAGATACTATAGCTGGCTCATACTATTTCTTGGCTCAAAAACTTGTATTTTGCAACTGCTTCATGAAGAATGACTGGCTTCATAGTAATCTAGGGGATCAAATACAAATGTAAATGTGAAATAAGCCACATGGACACTAAACAGAACCACATGCTCATCTCACACAGAGATCCACCTTCTTCTGACTCCCAAATTCTGGGATTAAAGGTATGTACCATTACGCCTAGGTGTTGTTTGGTCTTTGAGAGTGTCTTGTTGGTGTATTATTTCATTTAGACCAGGCTGGCCTTGAACTTGAAGTAGCTCTCTTGTTTCAGCTTCTCAAGAACTGGGATGATAGGTGTGTACCACTAGGCTAGGTATTCATTCTACTTTGGTTTTCCTATTTTTAATAGAGTCAGAAAAGTAACCATGTAAAAAAGACACACGACTTCTAAGTGTGCAGGAGACAACAGGGTATGCAGATTACAGCAAACAGGAATCTAGCAGGATCTCTACATGCCAATCTAGTTATGTTTTGTCATGAGAGGATAAAATCTTGGCACTGCTAGAAGTTTAGTCTTCTGAAAACCCAGGTTTGGACTTTTATATGTAATCCAGCTTTAAAATTCTGGATAATATAAAAACCAACCAAACCAAACAGCTGGGTGTTCTAAACAGAACATACCTCTAGTCTGTGAGCTGTCTGTTTGAGATCTCTGGTTTACAACGTTAAAGCCTCATCTGCCGGCCTCACTCCTACAGCAGCATTTCATTCCTCCTCCCCCTCCTCCCCCTCCTCCTCTTCCTCCTCCTTCAGCTACCATACTTGCCCCCTATTTCATACTTTTTAATGTATCCATCTAATACTGCCAACTGTGAGAGTAGTCAGGGGATGAGGAAAAGGGCAAAGACAGCTTAAGGTAACTTGTTCAACATCACACGGTCAGCAAGAACCCAAGCCCAGGTCTCTTGACTCTGAGGTCAGTAACACTTGCTAGTTATTTCACTTATACCTCCTTATCCCTTCCTTTATGTGCTTTTGCTTAAGTTATGTTCTTTTTTTAGGATGAATTCTGTCTGCTTAATCTCATCATCTTTTAAGATCTGTTTAAGTTCTATTGTCTAACATAAAACCTTCCTCAACCAGGTCAATTTCCCAAGTTTTCTCTCCTTTTTCTGAACTTCAATTGCTGTTGTGGATAATAACTTACAAACCAGCACTTAACAACAATCTTGAGTCATCAAAGTATTTTATATCACTTCATATTATACTTTACAAGAATTAAATTCTCAGCTGGATAGCAATAGATCAATCTCCATTTCTATTCCACCTAGTCTTAGCACTGTGTTTTAACAAAAATTGACTTAAATATTGGTTATTTTAGGCAGCCTTTTGAGAAAGACAATTATGATAATGCCATTAACTTACCAGCCTTATGTTGTCCTCTGGGCGAAGTAATAAGAACATTGCTTGAAGATGTTGTTGGAGATCACCTGGTGAAATTTACAAAGATTATTAGTCTCCATTCAAAAATCAAAAGAAAAAACAGGCGACGGTGGCACACGCCTTTAATCCCAGCACTCGGGAGCCAGAGGCAGGTGGATATCTGTGAGTTCAAGGCCAGCCTGGGTTAGAGAGCAAGTTCCAGGACATGCCCCATAGCTACCGAGAAATTCTGTCTTGGACCCTCTCCCCCCCCAAAAAAAACCAAACCAAACCAAACCAAAACAAAAGATTCAAGATACTAGCACTCAGGAGGCAGAGGCAGGAGGATCTCTAAGTTCAAGGCCAGCCAGGACTACACAGAGAAACCCCGTCTCAAAAAACTAAAACAAAAACAAAAAAGGATTTAAGACGATATGGATGATGCTAGGCATCGTGGTAAATGTCTTTAATCCCAACACCCAGGAGGCTGAAGCTGGTGGATCTCTATGAGTTCAAGGACAGCCTGGTTTACCTAGTGAGCTTTATGCCAGCCAGGGCTATGTGGTGAGGTCTCAAACAACAACAACAAACTAAACCCAAAAGAGACTAAGGATAAAAAACAATATATAACAAAACCCCGTGAAAACTCATACTTTGTAAGTTTGTGGCAGAATATATATACATATTTAAAAAGAATAGGGCTGGGCAGTGGTGGTGCATGTCTTTAATCTCAGCACTTGGGAGGACAGAGGATCTCTGTGAGTTTGAGGCCAGCCTGGTCTACAAGAGCTAGGTCCAGGACAGGCTTGATAGCTACAGTGAAACCCTGTCTCAAAAACCAAAATAATAAATAATAATAATAATAAAAAGAATAGGAATTTGAACACAGCTATATATATGGTGGACAATGATTCTCACAGAAAACATGGGCTATTAAGTGAAAATCACCAGTACTAGGTATGGGTTCCCTCTCTGCATGCTATTAGTCAGGGAGACTTTACAGGCATCCCCCAAAATACAGGCTATTGTCATTGCTCTTAGCTGCCTACAGAATTAGATGGTATGCCCCTACTGCTGAAGACATAATAGACTTTGGCTGCAGGATATAGAAATCAATCTGGAATTGGCCTGAAAGTTTCTCTCTGCTGGCTGATTTTTATAGTGCCAGAGGTGCCATGCAGACCACTGTGGGGAGGAGACATGCAGCCAATCCTGCATGCTGCAACACTGGCCTCCCAGACAAGATGCACCCACTGGTGCAACAACGGCACAAAGGTGAGGTGATAACCAACTGCTTTTAGACTGAATATGAGGCTTGTTCTACATGAAAGAATTTAGGCCTTGTACTGTAAACCTGGTCAAAAACCCAAGATTTTGAAGGGCATAGGCTCTGGGAGAAGAACCTATAACTATTGCTTTCTCAAATATCATGTTGTTGAACTTGTTTTTAATACTTATGCTTACACCCACAGATGAGCACTGCCCTCAGCATTGACCAGAAAGGCTTCTTTCTGTAGTGGCCAAGAGTAATGCACATTCCTAACTGGTCAAGGTGCTGCAGTGGTCAACAGTTAACGTACACTCCTAACTGGTGGAGGTGCTGAGAGGATCTGCTGAGGGCTCATCCCAAAATAGGGCACCTATTCACCTCTTACGTCTCAACACAAATTCAGGAAAACTGCAGAAGGGCAGAAAGAATGTAAGAGCCAGAGGATAGGAAGGAGTGTGAGATGCTGGGCATCACCCTGGAACTCACTGCAGCTATGGTTATCAGCACAAGATCAAGTCAAACAAGATCAGTAAACATTCTAACAGGCAGCACTAACTGGACTTAGTGGGTTATTAACAAAAAAAAAAAAAAAAAGGAAAGGGAGAGGGGCATGTGCTAGAGGTGTCAGAAGAAGTGGGAGGGAGGAACTGGGAGTTCCTGGGGGAGTAGGAAGGAGTGTTGGGGATGCATACAATCAAGACTGTTTACATGATGAAACTGTCAAGAAGTAACTAAAAGTATTCTGTAAAAAAAAAAAAAAGTGGGGCTGGAGAAATGGCTCAGGATTTAAGAACACTTGCTATTCTCTTCCACAGGACCTGGGTTTAATTTTGACAACTACCTATAACTCCAGCTTCAGGAGATTTGATGCTGCTGCCCCCCTCAAGCATCTGCAATCATGTGTACACACCCACATGTAGATATACACCTATACATAATTAAAAATAAGTCTTTAAAAATGACAGATGAGTAAAAAAAAAGATTTAAGACCAAGTTCATTTTCTTTTTTTTATTTCCCCGATCTGTACTAGGAAGTCTGAAGATTTGGCTAACAGGAAACAGATAATATGCTGTTACAAATGAAGACAATCTAAGAACCCAGGGCTTTATTGCTATTCACCTATGGCACTTTTAAAAGAGCTTTAATATGTCTGATACAGCCACATAATCATGGATGCCAGTATAGCTTGTTTTCACACTAGGCTTGAAACCTATGTATATAATTTCCTTTGTGTTCACTTCATAGCTTTTAAGTAGGACACTAGCTGTACACGAAGTAGTGTGAGATAAGAAGAAAAATGCAGGTAGGCATGTTTAAAAGGTTGACAAGTCTGGAAACCTTTTCTCAAAGAATAATTTTTGCTTCCTTCCCCATTTCACTGCTTGCTTCTGACTAATACCAGTGTAACAGAAGCCTTTAACTTCCAAATTCAAAAGAAGATCCATCCATTCTACTGTTTCAAGCCCAGAGATACAATCTGAAGAAGCAGGATGGGTTCCCAGGCATAAACACAAGAGAAATAAAAAACATGTGCAGATGAAAACTTATATGCAATTTTATGTTCATAACAGTTTACAATTCTAGCACTTGGGAGGTGAAGACAGAAGGATTAGGAGTTCAAAGTAAGCTTTGAATACATGGTGAGTTGCTTAAGATCTTGCCTCAAAAGAATCAAACAAACAGGTACCTCCCCCCAAAAAAACTACAAAACAAAACAACAAAAAAACCACCAAGTTTATACCAGGTATAGTGGCTCACAAGTACAATCTCAATGCACAAGAAGCTGAGGCAGGAAGATTGCTGTAAATCTAAGGCCATTTTGGGTTACAGATTGTAACAACAACAACAACAACAACAACAAAAACCCCAAAAAACTAAAATCAGGGCCGGTGATATATTGAAGCAGTAGAGGGCTTGCCATACATGAAACAAGGCTCCTGGGTTCCATCCTTAGCACAATGAGGCAACAAACACCACCACAAACCTAACCTAAATTCCTCTTGAAGACCAGGAGGGGTAGCCTTGGAAAAGACAGGATGCAGAACCTCTGGAGAACCCTGAGTAGCAGCGCAAAATTTCTCAAGGCACTAGTGGTATAAAGATCCAGCTGACTTATTTCAAAGCCAGGCAAAACCCAGGACTCTTCCTTCTGCTGTGAGGCCTCTTATCTGAGCTGTATATCTAGAAGTTTAGCTTCCTTACCTGTGAAAAGGTTAGCTATGAGCAAGCAAGGTGCTATTTCCTACAGGGAAACCCACGTTGAAGGAGACCAACAGGCAGTGCACCTCTGAAGTCCTCCTTTACTTTACACTCTTCACACACAGTTCACCAATAGTGCAGTGCAGATCAAGTTTGATTAAAGAATTTTCATCATTTTCCTTTTAAAGATACTTAGATGTTTGCTAATAATATAATTTTTAAATTGCCAAACAGTATTTGGATATTTTAAATGCCCAGATTAAAAAAAAACTAGGCAGATTCAAGAAATATGCATAGGAACATAACTTCAGACACTGTAAGCCCCTGATGCACGCTATTCTACTTAGCCAAAGCAGTTTATGTGAAGATTTGGATTGTGTAAACTTCATTTCTACATATATCACCTCATCTTTCTAGTCTGGATCACAAGTCAATTCCACGCAACCCGTGTTAAACTGACTTTTTCTTTTTACCTATGTGAACAATGTCAAATAGAAATATTTGAGTGTGAAAATTTCATCCAAAATAAAAAAAAAGTCAACCAGTGCCAGGCAGGAGCTTGAAAAGCAGATAACCCCACTAACTCTTCTATGCCAGGGGGTAATCCACACAGAATATAAGAAGACAACAGCTTGTCTTCTTTCTACTGTCAGAAATATCCACATCCAACAGAAATAAAAAGCAGAGCTTAGATCATTTCCTTTGCATATTCAGACTTCCTGGCAAAGTGCTCATCCCTACCTATGGTGGAGGACACTGAGGAGGAAGCACTGTGAAAGTAAACCCAAGCTAAGTTTCAAAAGCTGTCTCTCCCTTACTTAAAAAAATTGTTATTGCCAGAGAGTTTTGGCAGGAAGTTATTAACATAGCCTAGGGAAACTAGTTATAATTGTGGACTGCTACACTTCTAATGAGATGAAAGCCCAAACAAGAAGTACCACAGCCTCTAAAGTAGCTGAGATTATTTTGATTATGGCTAAACTCAACTATTGATTCAATAGGATCCAGTATTTCTTGCTTTCACCTCTGATCTGTAAGCTCAAGTTCAATTACTTGTAATCTCTTCTACTCCAGTAGGGCACAAGTCAACAAAGTTAAGGTAAAGGGCTGTGTGGTTAGCTTTAACTGTCAACTTGACAGAGCCTACATCACCTGAGAAGAGATTCAGTGAGGGACTGCCTACATGGGGCAGCCTGAGGGCATGTATCCAGGGGACTGTCATAATTAAGTTTACTGATGGGGTAAGACTCAGTACACTTTGAGTGGCACCATTCCCTAGGCAGGTTTGATCCTAAACTGAGTAAGAGTAGAGAAACTGAGCTGAACACAAGCAAGCAAGAAAGTGAGCATGTATGCATTCATTTCTCACTGCTCTTGACTGTGGATGTGATGTGACTACTGTTTGACTTCCCTACAATAATGGAATAATCTGGGATTATGAGCTAAAACAAACTCTTTCTTCCTAGAATTGCTTTTTGTCTAAACAGTTTATCCTAGCAACAAAAAGGAAATTAGAACATATGTGTGCAGTTTTACCTGCATGCTTGTTGCGTCTGTGGCTGATTCTTGGTGTAGACGAGCCATTCCCCCGTGGTAGAAAAAGGGCAGCACCTTTGACAGTTAAAAAGCTCTCGCTGATACTGCAAGGAAAAAGTTAAGAGAAACATCACTTAAGGATGGAAAGTAAAGGGAGACCCTGTTTAGGATATCTTTCTTTGCCTTGTCCAAAGTTCCAACTTCACAGGGAGGCTGGAGAGGCAGAGGCAGGCATCTGATCTCTGTGAGCTCAAGGCCAGCCAGCCTGGGCTATAAAGCGATTTGCATGCCAATCAGGGCCAACAAACAAAATGAAAAGGAAATTAAACAATAATAACAACAAACCCAAATTTAAGAATCACTAAAAAATTAAAAATAAAAAATCCAAACCAAACCAAAATTCAGCAATTTCAAGAGTAGAAATTATTAATTATTCTGGTTGCAAACATATAGACCCGCCTACTCTAGATAATTTTTCTAAAACAAACTTAAAATATTTTATTTAAATTTCATGACAGAAATTAAGAACAACTTTAAATAAATAAAAGGGCAAAGGCTCTAGAAACTAAATTGTAAGGTCTAAATCCCAGCTCTATTGCTGTATGGTTATTTACTCTTCTATAAATGAAGTTATGAGAAGTTAATGAACATACAGCTACCTTAGGTGTTACCTGGGTTCACAGAAGTAAGCTCTCCCTAACCCCGAAATATGGTTTCTCTGTGTAGCCCTGGCTGTCCTGGAACTAGCTCTTGTAGACCAGGTTGGCCTTGAAACTCAGAGATCCACCTGCCTCTGCCTCCCAAGTTCTGGGATTAAAGCTGTGCACCACCAATGCCCAGAAGAAATTAAGTTCTTAATAAATATTAGATATTATTAGTGATTATCAGTGATAATATTTCAATGGTGTTCTGATAAGATAGAAAAAGCTTCCTGTTTTCTTTTTTCAATATTAAGTTTTGTTTTTAATTTTTGTGGTGCTAGGTCCTGGAATCAAGCCCAAGGCCTTACATATATTTGGTAATTACTTTACCACCAACTGCCCTGAATGCTTCAATATTTATTTTTAACTGTCAGAGTTTGAAAGAATATGTAAACACACACACACACACACCCCATTCTCAAGTGTGAGCTCAAAATTGTATCTTCATTAAATAGAACAGTGGTTACCAAAACCTGCAAAGGATAATATGAAGTGGGGGACAAAGAGGGGATGATGGCTGGTGGGTACAGGAGTCTAGCTGGATAGGACAAATAACTTCTAATATTTTATAGCACAGTAACATAACTATGATTGATTACAAGTGTACACTTCAAATTAGCAATAAGATTTTGACGGTTCCTTAAAAAGGAAACGATAAATGTCTAAGGTGATGACTATGACCTTTGAGCACCCAGACCTATCACTGAACACTGTCTACACGGGGTGGAGAGATGGCTCCCCAGTTAAGAGCACTTGCTCTTTCAGAGGGCACAGGTTAAATTCCTAGTACCCATATGGTGGCTCAACACCATTCAGTTCCAGGGGATTCAACAAGCAAACATACGGTGCACTCACATGTATATAGGCAAAACATTCATGCACAAAAGTAAAAATAAACAAATCTAAAGAAATAAACTGTATATGGGTATCAAAATATTACATTTTATCTCATAAATATGTACAACTGCTGTGTGCACATTAAAAATAAAGAACTAGAATTGCACTCTCAGTAAGCTGCACTGAAGGGGACTAGTACAGAGGCAGCGAGCTTTACTCCCTGAAGTGGATGTCCATGTTAGTATCATTCATGTGGGAGGCTGATAACATAAGTGGAGAATTATTGCTTAGGACAGAAGATATTCAAAATTATAATTAAGTGGATAGGCACAGAAAACACATCGAAATTTCTTTTATAACAATGGACTTAAGAAACCTTCATTATTATTCACAAAATCTGAAAAGGATAGAAAGTCAGAACTTTTAAGTCACTCATGGCAAAGTTTAGAAACATGTAATAGAGGTTTCTACGTTTGCCCCCAAGTATGTAGCGCTATCCCGGGTTAACCAGTGCATGCAAACAATGCTGTCTACTCAAAACTTTCTACTTGGAAAAATCTAATTGGCATCTCAAATTTCCACTGTCAAAGCTAAATTACTGGGCTGGGGACACAGCTTACAGGTAAAGCACTTGGCAAACATGTGCAAAAAATCTTAGCTTAGTCCCCCAATACTGTCAAACCAAACCAAAAACAAACAAACAAACAAAAAACCTGAAAAAAATATAATCAAAAATAACAAAGAATCTCTCTAAACCTTTCCTGTGGTTCTGGGGACCAAACCCAGGACCTCACACAACTAGGCAAGAGCAACACTATGGAGCTAAGGCCCAGTCCTCCAAACTCTTAAGCACTTCCTTACACTGATCCTGACATTCATCTACACAGCTGTTTGGGACAAATTCGGAACAGTCAAGTCATCATTTTGAGTGAGGTAACCCAGACCCAGAAAGACAATTATCACATGTACTCACTCATAAGTGGTTTTTAAGCATAAAGCAAAGAAAGCCAGCCTACAAACCACAATCCCAGAGAACTTAGACAACAATGCAGACACTAAGAGAGACATATATAGATCTATTCTACATGGGAAGTAGAAAGTAGAAAAAGACAAGATCTCCTGAATAAATTGGGAGCATGGGGGCTTTGGGAGAGGGCTGAAGGGGGAGGGGAAAGGCAGGGAGAGGAGCAGAGAAAAATGTAGAGCTCAATAAATATCAATAAAAATGTATAAAAATGTGTTATAGAGTTCACTGGGTGTGGTGGTGACTGTTTTTAATTGCAGCACTTGAGAAGTAGGGGCAGATCTCTTGTGAGGCCAATTTCTGGTCTACATAGTAAGTGATAGGCTAACCAGGGCTACATCTCATTTTTTATGAGATCTTGTCTCATAAAAAAAAGGTGTTATAGAACTCCATGTACATAGTAGATTAATGGATCAAAAATGAAATTGTTTATGGTAAGTGGGCAAGCTGAAATCAGCAGCTTTATAATGCTCAATTTTGGCTCAATGTCATGCTTCAATAAAGTGGTATGTGATTGATAAAATTTTTGAGGTTGTAAGCAGTCAGAGAGATTGGACACATTTTAAAAAAAGAAAACACATTAAGAATCTATAGATGTCATTAAAAACTTGCATGCTGGCTAGGAGAGGCTGCCTTGATTTTGTTTTGTTTTCATCTTTAAATAAAGCACTGTTCTCTTGTGGTCTGTTGAGCAAGCCCTGTCTCCTGTTACATCCGTGGTGTGCACATGCCCCTGTGTTGTGGACCAGTTTCACTGACATTATGGGAACAATGTAAAACAAAATGTCTGAGTGACAGGATGAGTGGGGTACACCACAGACAGGAAATGAAATTCACACTTCTGCCAACACAGCAACTGTCTGCTTTACTAACCGAAAAAACAAAGTAAGTTAAATAGTCTACCTACACTAAGCAAAGCTAACAGCTTTGGGCACTTTGGTTCTCAGGAACACAGCAGCTATCTATACCTACGAAAGAAGTATTTGCCGAGTGACAGGGCAGCAGCTGAGCACACTCCAGTCACTCCTTTTGTGAGACACAAGTAGTTTCCTTTGACAAACAGCAGCTGAAACTAACTTCCTGGTTGGGGAGTTCTGTAACAACTTTTGTTGTCTATGTGTTAAAGAATATCTATGAACATTTTTTTTGTTTCATTTTAAACAGTTAAATGTACTTTTCAAAATGCATGTAGTGTTTTCACAAAAGTAATGTTTGGGGCAATGGCCTTAGTTAATTCAAAGGTGTTTGGATTCTATAAATTCATGATTAGAAAGAACAGGAGCATCTGGGGATGTAGCTCAGTTTGAAAAGTGCTTGTTTAGCATGTACAAAGTACTGAGTTTGATCCCCAGGACTGCAGACTGGATGTGGCGACAGTGACATAAATTTGTACAAATAGATGAGGGATCAACCCTCATAGGGATAAGGGAAACCAGTCTTTCTATTAGGCTCATTTGCACAAATACCAATAAATGCACAGCAGAGAAGACTGTGACCAAGTGTGACAGAGGACCCCGGGGAGTGGCACTCAACTCACTCCAGATGACACATCCCGTCCTCCTTATTCTATGGGCCTAGATATCAGTCCTCAGTGATGACAAAAGTGACATACTGTTGGTATAAGAGGGATCAGGAATAAGAAGTGGCTGACTACATTTTATTACTCTGATGTGTGTGTGGGAGTGAAGTAAATCATGCTATCAAAGATGAACAGAAGCACAGCGGTCAAACTGGGAAAACAAAATTTGTAATCATTTAGCTTCGATGAACCAGATTAAACACTTTGTACTGAAAAAAATTATATGTAAGTTTAATTTCATGTCCTTCAGTGTAAGGTAAGAAGCTTAGTGATCTTGCAAGAATAGGAAGAAATCTAGTTACGCCACTATTAGTGTTTCTGAAACCACTGTTCAAAGATTCAGTAGATGGAATTGCTCTTTAAAAATCTGTTCTGAGGGGCCAACCTGGTGGTTCAATGGTAAAGGTGTTTTGCTGTCACATCTGATGACCTGGATTTAATTCAAATACAAAGCCCAAAGGACTTAAGAATCCCTATCTAAAAAAGAAAAATGATAGAGAAAATTCTTCTTGCTCTAAAGATGATAGAACAGCTCTTAGAGGATGGCTTGTCTAATGCAGTGACAGTGGTAATGCTCGTCAGTCTTTACCAGCATAAAGCTGAAGCGCGTCTGTTTCTCTTTGCCATAAGACTACTACTCAGAAAGCGAAAGGCATTGCTGCTTATATAAAAAGAGATTAGTTAATAAGTTAACCCAGCTATGTTAAATGCTAGGCACTAAGTGCTTCATTTCAACTTTATAACACAACCTGCTACTTTTAGTTCCACTTTACTTAGAAGTATCAGAGGGGCTCAAAACAGTATTTGTCTAAGACCATATAGCTGGTAACCTCAGAACAAGGATTCATGATCTGATGTGAAAGTCCTTACTCCAAATAATTTTTCTTTGTTACTCTAATTTTAGGAACAGTATAATAGATGAAATATAGTATCTTCTCTACAAAGAATTTTAAAAGAGAATTTAAAAGTATAGCACAGAGTCAGAGAACTAAAGGTAATGGAGAACATCTGGCTGAGAGATTAATCTAATTGGGCTGGATAATTAAGAACTGCAACCTCTACTGGGAATGATAGTAGCATTTCAGTCTCAAAAATGGGGGGAAAGAGCACTGTGTTCTTTGGGCAAGCACCCCTGGCCAAAGCCATCAGATTAAAATCACTTCCTAAAGCAAGCCATTTGTTAACTGGCTGCTTTTTTCTCAGGCAAAGTACATAAAGGAAAAGGTCAACTAAGGGAAGGAAGAAAATACTTAGCCATTCTGAGACTGGAAAAATCTTT
Organism: Arvicola amphibius; assembly: GCF_903992535.2. Taxonomy (NCBI): domain Eukaryota; kingdom Metazoa; phylum Chordata; class Mammalia; order Rodentia; family Cricetidae; genus Arvicola; species Arvicola amphibius. Next base: position 43,977,447 of record NC_052050.1, read on the forward strand.
GAGGAATGTGGTCAGAGTGATCGCTAGTGACCAGGCAAGAAGGTTAAGGAAACAAAACAAAGCAGTGCACACCTGGCCAAATGATTGAACGTTGGCTGGACCAGAGATTCTGTTTTATAATGAAACATACACAGAAAGAAATGGGTAATTTACTATGAAAATAAAAGTTTCAGGGATGGGAGATGGCTCAGCAGTTAAAACAACTGGCTGCTCTTACAGAGGACCTGGGTTCGGTTCTAAGCACCCACACAGCATCTCACAACCACCTATAATTCTTCTGACCTCCTCAGGCACCAGGCACTCATGTGGTGAGTAAATGAACAAATCTTAAAAAGTTATTTTAAAAAGGAACTTTCATGCCAGGCAGTGGTGGCACACGCCTTTAATCCCAGCACTTGGGAAGCAGAGGCAGGCAGATCTCTGTGAGATCGAGACCAACAGAACTAGTTCCAGGACAGCGAAGGTTACCCAAAGAAACCCTGTCTCAAAAAACCAACCCAAACCAATCAAAGAATAAAAACAAAACAAAACAAAAAAACAAAACACAAAACAAAACAAAACAACAGCAACAAAAAACAGGGCAGAAAAGACATTTGCACTTCATGACTGCAAGAAACTCAGAAGCATATTTCTAAGTAAGGCAAAAAACATAACTTTGTATTCCTAAAGGAACCCAGACTACAAGGAAGGAAATAGAAATGCAGGTATCATGCTGTCCTGGGTGATTAGGCATTCCCCATACCTACATACAGCCCCAGACTGGACAATACTGGAAACAGCAAATCATACCTGGAAGCCATTCCCCTGGGACATCAAGTCCCATACACAGATCTATGGATGAATAGAGGTAGCAAGGTTAATTCTCTCCTTATGAATACAAAAGTACAGTAGACCAATTAGTAAATCACAAGAGCTTAGTCTTCCAGTTCTTATTGATTAACTACAACTATCAGGCATTTTAATTCCAGCTAATTTTCCATCTTGACTCTGTTGTGCAATTACAAGTAAAACTATAGTCAGTTATTTGTTTCCCTTTTACTTTTCTTACAGTTGAAGAGGGCAGAGTCTGGGGAAGGCCTTTGTTCAAGTCCATGAGACAAATTACAAGGAGGACTGTCTGACCTTGCTGCTCTTTCCCTATAGACCTTAATTGGGGAGAGGGAGAGACAAAAAATTAAAATATTAGAAAATGTCTTTTATGTTTGTTCATTTTAAATGTTCATTTATGAATAAGATCTTATTTCATTGCTGCCTTGGTAATATACATTATATCATATGTATGTTTGATAGAAACAATAATTTTATTGTTGACTCTACAATTCAGTCTTTCAATTTATTGATGTTTGCTATTTCTGGCTATCTATCAACAGATCTTCCTCTTCTAACATAACTCATCTTTTTCATTCATTCATTCATTCATTCATTTTGGTATTAGAATCCTGAGTGTTGCATATTAGACAAATCTCTACCACTGAGGTATACCCAAGGCATGTGTGGCACAAGTCATGGCACACTAGTGGAAGACAAAGGACAACTTTTCTGGAGTTTGTTCTCTTATTGTTTCTGAGGCAGGGTCTCTCTTGTTTTTGCTGCTACACTTGTACTATCTGGCCCGAGGGCTTATAGAGATCCTCCTGTCTCTGCTGCCCATTTCATGACAGGAGTTCAGGGTTATAGATGAGCACTTATGTGGGCTCAGATTGTTTCCTACCATTGAGTCATCTCCCTGGGCCCTCTTTTTGCTTTTAAGACAGTATCTCAAGGATGCTTAAAGCAGGCCTTGAACTCATGATCCTCTTGCCTCAGCCTCTTGAACAGTGGAGAGGACAGACCTACAGTAGCAGATCTGGCTACTCTGTTTCTTTTTTCAGAAACTACCAAATGTGGACTTGGTGACTTCCAGTTCAGGATCTTTGAGAGGCTGTGAGGGAAGCTGAAATGTGGCTTATGTCTGGCCTGACAGGATCTTTCCTCTGGGGCTAAGTCTTAAGCAAGTGAATCAAAGGAAGAGGTATTTTAGGGTATGGTCATGCTCACTGTGGGGAGCTGCAAGTTCTCTACTAGTCTGTTTCTGTTTAACGGCCTTCCAAGGATACCCTTCATTTTAGCTGTTCTCTGAGCTGGGTCCTTTAGCACTCCCATCCACTAAGTGTACTCTACATTGTTTAATAAATATTCTGCTTAAAATAGTTTAAAATTCATTTCTGAGTTTGCTACAGACTGCCAAGTATCAAATGAAGCCAGAGATTTGAATCATTTGCCACAAGCCACACAGCTGATTAGCAACAGAGCCAGGTTACTAAGCCCCCCATATCACCTGACACCCAGGATGGCATGTAACCTGTTAGATATTATCATCAAAGGATATATTGCTATCCTAATAGTTTGAAGCAAGTAACATTTAAAAACACATCTAGGGTAGACAGATGGTTCAGTGGTTAAGACTGTTTGCTGCTCTTGCAGAGGACTGGAATTTGATGGGTGATTCACAAGTGTACCTCCAGCTCTGGGGATCTGACACCTTCTTCCACAGGGTACCCACATGCATTTGTGCACACATGTGAACACTCATATATGTAAGTAAAAATAAATAAATAATAAATCATTTGAAAGAAAAAGTAATATATAAAGAAGAAAATTACTATATATAAAACAAAACAAAATGCACATTTGGTCAGACAGGTGTGATGGTGTGTACTTATCATTATAGCACATAGGAGGCTGAGTCAGAAGAATGAAAACTTGTATGACTTACAGACAAAGACACTCTCTTAAACAAATGAGCCAGCCAACCAACCAACCAACCAAAAACCCAAGTGCTAGATCCGGCCAATCTGTGTATATAGAACAAAAGTAGGATTTGATGGCGACATTTGTTATTTGCTCTGTTTTTCAAGCTTTTGTTTGTTTGTTTGTTTTTGAGACAGGGTTTCTCTGTATAGCCCTACCTACAGCCCTGTGTAGTCCTGGTACTTGTTTTGTAGACCGGGCTGGCCTTCTAAGGATTCTTAAACAGAGTTCAGGCCTGAGTGGGAAAAAATTGAAATATATTTCCATGAGGTAAATATGTTCATATTATTTAAATTGTTCCTTTTTCCATCAAGTTTCTCAGGTATTAAAATTGACTTTAGGGGCTGGGAGATTTCTCAGCGGCTAAGAACACTGGCTGCTCTTCCTAAGGACCAGGGTTCAATTCCCAGTACCCACATGGCAGTTTGCAACTCTCTGTAGTTCCAGTTCCAGGAGATCTGATACCCTCGCACAGACATACATGCAGCTAAAACATCAATGCATATAAAAATAAAAATAAATCATTAAAAAAATAAAATTGACTTAAAAAAATACGAAACTAACCCCTCCCCAAAATGGCCGGGCAGTGGTGGTGCACACCTTTAATCCCAGCACTCAGGAGGCAGATGCAGGTGGATTTTTGTGAGTTCAAGACAAGCCTGGTCTACAGAGTGGGTTCCAGGACAATCAGGGCTACACAGAAAAACCCTGTCTCAAAAAACCAAAGGAAAAAACAAAATAAAACTAAAACTAGCTATTAAAACCAAAATGCAGGGTATGGTGCCACACCTCCTTAATCCCAGTACTCAGGAAGCAGGTGAATCTCTGTGAGTTTGAGGTCAGTCTGGTCTACAGAATTTCAGGTCAGTTAGGGCTACACTGTAACCCTGCCTCAAAACAAAACAAAACAAAACCATCAACCAACCAACCACTTCCCCTCGACCCAAGCTAAAATGTCAGGAAAACCATGGGCTTTTAAACGAAGGCAGGCAAGCCTAGCACAGGTGAAGAAGTGGATAATTACCCAGTCCTTGGCTTCCTTACGGTATTCTAGAAGACTAAGAACATTTCTTTCTACATATTATCTGACCACACACCCATTTTATCTCCTTACAGAGACTTAAAGCATGCATTTGATGTATGTTTTAGCAGAACTACTAAGCATTAAAGACCAAAGCTGGTGGATGTAGCACAGGGCTTCATAGAATAACAAGAGGGCCCAGTTTATACCCTTTGTGAGACTAGTGTGGATCTAAAATAATTTTGATTTTATAATGGACAAGAGAATGTATTCTTGGATTCCTTCAAGTTGCTCCAAACTCTGACATAGCAGCCTGGCTCCCAAACACTTTCCAGTTTGAGTTAAGCCTGAGTCCAGGTCTGCCTATGACTCTGCTGCCTTGCTGTCTCTGCAGCTGCCATTGCAAAGCTCAATTTCAACCTTGTCTCTAGCAATCATCCAAAAATAACTCTCCTAAACAACAAAACCACCACAAAAAAACACCGAGTGTCCATGAGAGCAGGTGGTTGGAACACAAAACAGGCCATAGACTTCGGTGACTGACAGTGATAGCAAGTTCTGTTTTTTGAGGAAGTCTTTCTCCAAGAGGAGAAATTGCTCACATCAAAGGAGCCCATTTCCCTTACAGGCTGAGTTAGCAAAGCTCATTCCTAGAGTCTTGATTCAAACATTCCTTTAGAAAGGAAAAGACTTTCTAGACCTCGAAGTGATGGCCTGAGCAGTTCTTTCCCGGCACTTAAAGCACTGGACATGCCAAGAAGACATGATGAACATTAGTAGGAAGGAAATTTAAAGTGATTGATAGGAATAAACAAAACAATACAAAATAAGAAGAGAAGCACTTACGGCAAGCTACTCAGCATTTGAAGAATCATTCATTTTTGTGATTTAACAAATGCTTTCCCAGGCACTGAAAACATCCCTGCAGCAGGAGGAATGCGAGGTAAGCCTTCAAGTATTTGGTTAAGAAGTCAAATCCCATTTTCAGTCAATCCATTTCCTCCTCTCCCTTAAAAACGCCTCTTCTAGGGTTCAGGTCATTCTATTCACTGTCGGCACCTTTGACACCCTTGCTACTGTCAGTTACCTATTCCTCAGTCTCTTTCACCCCGGCTTTCCCTACAATTTAATGGGACTTTATAGTTTATTCAACAACTTTGCCCCTAAACTTTTCATCATTCCAATTTCCAAAAACCCTCACCGAGACTCTTCAAATAGACCTCAAATTCCCAAGTTCCCTTTGGAAGACATGAAATATTGATGGATTTGGTTTCAGATATTATCCTCTCAGGCTTGGCGGTGGTGGCACATACCTTTAATTCCAACACTTGGGAGGCAGAGGCAGGAGGATCTCTGTGAGTTTGAGGCCAGCCTGGTCTACAGAGTGAGTTCCAGAGTGAGTTGAGAAACCCTGTCTCAAAAAACAACAAACAAAACAAACAAACAACAACAAAACCATACTATCCTTCTTTTGACTCCTGTATGTTAACTCCATCTTCAACCTGAGAGAAACTTCTAGTCCCTTGATTCCTAATTTTTTACCAGGCTATCAATTTTCTTTTCTTTCTTCTCTCTCTCTCTCTCTCTCTCTCTCTCTCTCTCTCTCTCTCTCTCTCTCTCTCTCTCTCTCTCTCTCTCTCCCCTTTCCCCCTCCCTCCCTCCTTCCTTCTTTCTCTTCTTTCTTTTTTTTCTAAATTATTTATTTATTATGTATACAATATTCTGTCTGTGTGTATGTCTACAGGCCAGAAGAGGGCACCAGAGCTGTGAGCCACCATGTGGTTGCTGGGAATTGTACTCAGGACCTTTGGCAGAGCAGGCAATGATCTTAACCTCTGAGCCATCTCTCCAGCCCCCTTTCTCTTCTTTCTTTCTTTCTTTCTTTCTTTCTTTCTTTCTTTCTTTCTTTCTTTCTTTCTTTCCTCCCTCCCTCCCTCCCTCCCTCCCTCCCTCCCTCCCTCCCTCCCTCTCTCTTTCTTTCTTTTTGGTTTTTCTTTTTTTCTTTTTTATGGTTTTTCGAGACAGGGTTTCTCTGTGGCTTTGGAGCCTGTCCTGGAACTAGCTCTTGTAGACCAGGCTGGCCTCGAACTCACAGAGATCCGCCTGCCTCTGCCTCCCGAGTGCTGGGATTAAAGGCGTGCGCCACCGCCGCCCGGCTTCTTTTTGGTTTTTCGAGACAGGGTTTCTCTGTGGCTTTGGAGTCTGTCCTGGAACTAGCTCTTGTAGACCAGGCTGGCCTTGAACGCCTGCCTCTGCCTCCAGAGTGCTGGGATTAAAGGTGTGTGCCACCACTGCCCAGTTTTGACTTTTCTTTCTTAACCAACATAACATCATGTGGCATTTCTCAACTGTTTCCCCAGAAATATACCTCCTTGCTCCTGAGCTTAAAATTGTACAGTTTAATGAATTTTTTATTACCTGCCTGAGCAAGTAAGCACCTTGTTCAATGCTATCTTTTGAGCAGAGTGCTTAACACCAAGTGTACATTCAATAAATATACAGTGTTTATATAAACAAGAGAAAAGAAGTCCAGCGCTGAAAGGATCATAAAGCAATGCCTCAGAATGCCACAATACACCTATGGTCTTAGTTAATCCAAGGTCAGAGATGACAGCAAGAACACGGAGATAATTCAACTGGGCACTTTACACCTCACTACAACTCCTCCCCCTTCCCTGTCAATCCGAACCTTTGAACCTTCCTGCTCCCCTACATCCCGCGCTCCACTGCTAACCTGCCTTCTACAATGCTGGGGATGGGGAAGCTGCTGTGATTTCTCCCAGCTACTCTCTCTGACCTCAAAACTTACTGTCTTTCTTTAGTGAGAGACAACAATATATCCTGGGTCCTTGATTCCATTTCCTTACTTCCTAGTTTGTATTGCTAGGAATTGCTTTTTCCTAGCCTAGAAATATTCTCAAGACTGGATTCTTACATTCTTTAAAAAAAGGCACACGTGGGTGTGCGTGCGCGCAAACATGCACACACCACTCACTCACTCACTCTTAACCTAGTTTTGTGTCCCCTCCTAGAATATATTTGTTACTAAAAAATATAAAAAAATAAATCTGTACCCACTGTTGTCATTTTCTTCCCTTGCCAGTCATTTTCCCTCTCATGTCATCTCACTTCTCCCATGTGACTCCTCTGGAACCCCCTCCTCATCCAAAATGACCAGACCCGAGGGCAGAGACTATGGGTGTTCTCTTCAACAATCTTTTGCTCTTCACTGAACACCTGATATGTAAACACTTTTCATCTCCTCGAGACTCTACTTCCAGATAGCTTCTAAAATACGGCATCTATTCTGAAACTCTCTTGGGCATCCCAGTTCAGTATTTTGTCAGTAGTACTCCCCTATCCTGGCCACTGTATTTAAGCCATTAAAGATAGTATTGAAAATGAATTCACAAACAAGTAACTGTATTTAAAAATCGGCGGGTAAGATTGCTTAGTGGATAAGGGAATTTGCCATCACACGATGGCCTGAGTTAGATCCGAGGTCCCACACAGCAGGAAAAAAATCATTCCTGTAAATGTTCTCAGACCTTCACAGGTGTTCATGGTCCCTAAGCATCCTACCTACCCACACAAATTGAATAAAATGTTGAAAAAATAGAACTTCTAGCTTCTCTTGAAAAATTGGAGTGTTTGAACAGAAACACACAAAGTCCCTTCTAACACCCGGCGCTAGGGTGTGCAGTAGTGCTGCCACTTTAGATACCACACAATGGGACTGTGAGAACTAGAGGACAAGGGACAGGGGACACTAGTGTGTACATTTGTGTTAGAAGGTCAGAGAAAGAGTCTCCAATAAAGTAGCATTTGAACTTTCCACTGTTTGAACCTGGGGCTCTATACTTAGAAGGGGATGCAGGGACTAGAAGATGAAAGGCAGAAGGAGCAGCAAGGAAGTCTTCTGAGGCACAACTGAGGCTGGCTGCTTTGGGAGACAGCAAGGAGTTAGAGGAAGTCAGCGGTCAGCAGTGAGTTTTGGAAGGTAAGTGTCTACAAGGTGTCAGTCTCCTGGTGATGGCTAATCCAGCTTCCAACATGCAAAACACAGAAACTTCTCCTTTTAAAATGTAATGGGCATTTCTTTTTTTTTCACTTAATTTTGCTCAATCATTTGATATTATGGACTTTTTGTTAGCTTGTTTTGATTTGTTTTAGAGACAGTCTCACTGGGTAGTGCTGACAGGCTTGAAACCTGCCACATAGACTAGGTTTGCTTTGAACTTGAAGTATTCCTCCTGTCTCTGCCTCCTGAGTGTGAGGTTACAGACATGTTTCAGACTATTCCTTCATATTCTTATTTGTGGATGTTATTTTTCAGTCAATTTCTTAAACTATCATGTGTCCCATGATTTCATTATCAGCCTCTTTGCTTTTTATACATTCTCTTGGATTTATACTTAGAGTCATCCTCCTATATGCTGATGATTCTGGACTCTCTATCTATTCATGCACAATGTTAAAATTTATCACCTGTTAAGAGTACAGATGTGTGTTTAGTTTTTATTAAAAAGTTATTTTACCATCTTGGTTGAATTTTCCATATAGAGGCCCCCCCCCCCGAGGGTTTCTCTGTGTAACAACACTCTGGCTGTCCTAGAACTAGCTCTGAAGAACAGGCTGGCTTCGAACTCACAGAGATCCACCTGCCTCTGCCTCCCGAGTGCTGGAATTAAAGGTGTGCACCACTACCACCTGGCTAATATCTTACTCTTAAAAATAAAAGTTGGTAGGATGCAAAGATCACTGGTTAAGAGCAATTGCTCTTCTAGAGGACATGATTCAGTTCCCAGCATATACAATAGGCAGCTTACAAAAACTTGTAACTTTAGCTCCAGGAGATCTGACACTTGCTTCTGGACTCTAAGGGTATCTGCACACATGTGCACATACACACATACACATAGCTAAACAATAACAAGATATTCTAAAAATAAGCAAGGCCTCACTGGCAGAGTGCTGATAAGATGCAATGCCCTTTTGTTAACTTACAACCAAAAACCAAATGATGATACCAGAACAAGGAAAAAACAAGGAAGTGGTTGCATGACAAAATATTTGAACTTCTGCTTAAGGAAAATTGGGTAAAAAAAAACTATACATAATAAAAATGGGAAGATTAGAAATGGTTATCAAGAAGGATGGTGGCAGTGGTTGTTTTTCTTCTCTTTTCATAAAGAAAATTAAAGTTATAATGTGCTTTCAATTTTTAAGAAGAAAAAAAAGAGGAGGCAAGAGAAAGGAGGGAAGGAAAGAAACTAAACAAGGCAGTGAAGGAAAACACCACCGTGGGAACAGAGTCAAGCACACAAACAGATGTTTTGCGTAAGCTACATTTTAGAGACATCTGCCTTTGTGCAAGACTTGAAAAGTAGAGCTGTGGTCAACAAGTTTTTCTCTGCATGAGGGGTGGGGCTTCTAGAGGAAAGTGAGCTGTGAAGAAACCAGCAATTACAACTCACAGGGCAGAGAAGTACAAAGTTTTTTTAGGTTAACTTCTATGTTCATTGCCTACCTCTCTGCCCCAAATACCATCCAACAGCAGTGTTCACTAGTCAAACAGGGAAGAACTCTTGTCTTTTTGTTTTTAGTTTTATTTTCATATCTCTTAGTATTCAGGCGTCTGTACTGGCCTGACCTTGGGTATATGTCCTCAGCTGTAGCCACTAAGAGCACCTCCTGTGCACATTCATTATGTTTCCTTTAAAAAGAGCCCTGCCCACCTCCCATCTCTCCCTCTTTCTGTCTCTGTCTGTCTGTCTGTCTCTCTCTTCTCTTCTGCCACTCCTGTCCCCAGAGGCCAGTCTCCCCCCTCCCCTCCCCCCCTTTCCCCATTCACCTTCCCCCAATTAAAAAAAAAAAAACTCTTCACCTGAGCTCTGTCTCATGTCTTTCTTTCTCTTGCGCCACTTTTTTTCAAATTGTAACAATATGTATAATTGTTTTGCCTAAATGTGTGTATGCATGTGCACTAAGGCTATAGATGGCTGTGAACTGCCATGTGGGTGATAGGAATTGAACCAGGGTCCTCTGCAAGAGCACCCAGTACTCTTTAACCAGCTAAGTTACTCTCTAGTCTCTGCCCATGTCTTTTTATTTAAGTGACTGAGGTTCTTTACCATCAACAACATTCAACTCTTAGACAGAGCTATCCCACTCTTGTGGGAGAACAGATGAGGTAGAACTTACTGCCTAAAGCTGTCTTCTTCCTTCTCCCCTTCTTGTTCTTACTCTAACTAAAAAAGCTTATCATATGCAGAAAAACTTAGGAAAAAGCAAAGATAATACAATTGTTGATCTGCTCTACTGCCTTGTGTCTTATGTATATTCAATTTCCTTTCTGTTTAGTTAGATGAATATTTTAGGTCTATATTGTTTGCTTTTGTATGAAGACAGTACAGGAAGACTGTTATACTACTTCATACAGTGCCCAGGGTAATGCCATATAGTTAAATAAACATTTGGAAATGGTAACAGGGATGCCAAAGACTGAAGTATACTTTAAAATAAAGTATGAGTGGTATTGTGTCTTCTCTGGTGTTTACTTGGCAAATAAGGAAGTTCACATAGTTTAACAGACCGCAGGAGAGGTTCTCTTACCTCTTACAAGAGGATCTTGTTTGGCACCTTGAGTTGGCAACTCCTTCAACTCAAAATAAAAAAACTTTCAACTGACTTGCAAAATCCTATGTTGTGCTCTATCTTAAACTTCCTTTTCTGAGAAGTCGGGTGTGTTATATGGGTTACTGCCCTATATCTGTCTTCTGGGCAAGCTGAGTACAAAAGACTTAGAAATCTCTTGTTCAGATACTGGAGCCTCCCTGGGTCTTATATAGTAACTTTTCCCTTCTGTGACAAAGGAATGCCATATGTAGGTTTGTATAAATGTGTTAGGTTAAAACTAAATGGACCGCTAACCTAGTCTGATAAATCCCACACAGCACCAAATTGTATTCTCCCACTGGAAAGAGGATGAAGCAGAGCAGAAAGCTACAACAAGTAATCAAAGACTATCAGCTGCATGGAGACTTCAGCTCAAGAGGAACACATTAAGAGCAAGAAGGAGTCTAGTCTTTTTGTATTTATATAATTGAGCAGTGTGGCTAGTCTTAAAGTGTGGCTTGTCAGAACTATTCAAAGGGATCCTAAATCATCACACACACACACACACACACACACACACACACACACACACACTTTTTTTTTCTCAGAATGTAGCTCTGGCCTGGAATTTTCTCTGTATGCCAGGCTGTTCTCAAACTCAAGAGATATCTGCCTGCCTCTGCCTACCCTGGTGCCTGGAATTAAAGGTGTGCGCCACCATAACCAGCTAGCAACAATTTTTTTTTAAAAAAGTGCTGCAGTTGCTTTTGAAAGTCTGCTTTTAAATTACTTTTCAAGAACACATCATTAAAAGCAACAGCAAAAACAAACACAGGGGCTGGAAAGATGGCTCAGTAGTTAAGAGCACTGGCTGCTCTTCTAGAGGACCCTGTTTGATTCCCAGAACCTACATGGTGGCTCATAACCATCTGTAATTCTGGTTCCAGGGAATCCACTGCCCTCTTCTGGCCTTCGAGAACACCAGGCTTGTAAGTGGTGCACAGACATAAAGTGCTGGCAAAAATATCCACAGACATAAAATAAATTAATGTTTAAAAAGAATATTATTGAGTCAGTTGTGGTTGGCATAGGTCTTTAATCTCAGTACTCCAGAGACAGAGGTAGGTGGATCTCTGTGAGTTCGAGGCCAGCCTGGTCTACAGAGCAAGTTTCCAGGATAGACCACACAGAGAAACCCCCATCTCGAAAAAATATTTTATCATAAGTTTCATTCAAAAATTATTTACTGAGAATGCAACATGCAGCAAGGTACTATCCTAGGTACTGGCAATATAACAATAAACATAAAATTCCAAAGAGGGTAGGATGAGACAAGTCAGTGAAATGTCAGGTGGTGTAAATGTGCTAAAAACAAACAAACAAACAACCAAAACAAAACAAAACAAAAAAAACCACAACCAAAACCAACCAGTGGTTCAGAGGCTAAACAGTGACAGAAGAGCACGGTCAAGGACCCTTCTCGGGCCAGGATGATACAGGGCGAAGAGTTAAATTAACAGCAAGTGAAATACATCACTGCCCTCCGAGAGAAAGAGGCAGGGAGGGGTAGAACTGTCCTCCTCCTGGATGATTTGTCCTGGAGAAACAGAGACAAGATCACTATTGTCTTAGTTAAAATGTGGAGAGGGCTGCTGTAAACATGAGGGAAGATAAGCAGGACAGATCCCGTACGGCTTGCCAGGAATTTTGGACTTTATCTTGAGCATAGCAGAAAGCCATAGTTTACCACAGTAGAGGAAACGGGCTGGAGGAAATGGGTGAGGCTTAGACATGGGGAGGCAGGTACTACTTTGGTATGTTAGGTCTAAAGCTAGGGAACACAGAGAAGATGGCTAATCAGCCCATCCTCTCCTGCTAGTTCACTTTCTTGTACAATGGAAACACTTTATTTCATAAAGAAATTCCAGTTGTAAGAATAACACCAGACAAAAATGTTTTGATATGTGCAAATTCCTTTTACTCATAAAAATAATTTCCTTGTCCCTCTGACTCTTTTGACAGGTCTTTTGGTCTTTAACAAATACCCATGCTTTAAGCCTTCACACTCAAGAAAATTAAAACAGTTCTGTTTCCCATGGCTATTAACTCTTGTATCACCTGCCTCTGTACTACTAACTTTCTTAAACCAGTTTCCCCACCATCTTAGCCCTCTGTTAGGTAATACTTTGCTAAACCTCACATTTGAAATAAAATTGTCTGCCAGCTGACAAGCTAACCAATCTGGACAAACCAGGGGCCTCATACGTGACTCGTCCTTGTGTCACTTTGTTATCACACATGTCTGTATCATTTCCTGCCAGGCACCAGACTCCCAGCATCAAGGAAGACCAGCTGAAGGGAATGCTCTCACACAAAGGACTTCCCTCCTTCCTATTCCCCTTTAAACGGATATGACAGTACACTGATGGGCTTTGTTAAGTGAATGATAATACAGCTGAGTTCTGAAACAACCATTTAAAAGTTTAAAGAAATGTAGCAAGCGAAAGGTAAATCAGAAACTTGACATCAACTTTAATCAGAATTTTACAGATTCATTTGTATTGTACTGGACTGGAGTGAAAAGCTGGTGGTATCCAAGTAACACTAAATCTGCATGACTCGTAGTGAAACTGTCCATAGTTAAGAATATCTACAGGAAGACAGTTTTCAGAAAATTATTATCTCCCATCTCTAGAATGAGGGAGAATTAAGAATTGACATAAAACACAACCACACAATCACAGGCCATCCACAGAAAGAATTGTAAGTCTAGAGAATAAGATTTGATCCAAATATATATACTTCCACATGTATACTGTGGCATGCACAGAAACAGTAGATAAAAATGTAATACAAATTTTAAAATAAAAGACCATGGCAACCACAGTTTTAGCATCATGAGTAAACTATATAGTATGGATGAAGTTATTATAAATCTCAGTTTCTTTGTGTAACACTATGAAAACCCTCATCAGTTTTATTTCAGATTATTATTGAAAATCTTAAAAGTACAACTTCAGCCCAAGATGAGATCACTATATTTCTATGGCAATTAAAAATGCAAAAACACCAGCCAAGCTTTTCTTAGCAGAAGAGATAACCCTTAAAGAATGCCTTTAAAGGTTATGTCAAAATGGGTCAGACTATCTGGCAAACGTGACTGTTCAAAAACTATATGAAAATACATATTGTTTAAGAAACCAAATGGTTAGTGTGTCACTGGCTCCATGCTTCCACTGCAAAATTTTGCTGTAAATAGAATCCTTCCCTTCTCTGTCGATCGATTAAACAACAACAACAAAAGGACAGGAAGGGAGAAATTCTTTCATAGGAATGCTCATTATAGAAAGGCTGCTGGGGTAGTTTTACACTCTAAAAGGAAAGGGACTGGAGAGATAGCTCAGCAGTTAAGAGCACTGGCTATTCTTCCAGAGAACTCAAGTTCAATTCCCAGCACCCACATGGCAGCTATCAACCATTTGTAGTCTGGTTCCAAGAGATTCAATGTCTTCTTCAGGTGTACATGGTGCACAGACATACATGCGGAGAAAACACCCATACATATAAAATTAAAAAAAAATAAAAGAAGAAAGCAAAAGAAGCCCATTTAATCTAAAAACAATGCATCCTGAGATCACCACCATTGGTTGTAATATTGATTCACTTACTTTCCTAGCTAAGTCAGTTTACTTCTGTGTCTGAGTTTCTTCTGTTACATAGGCAGGACTGGCAATAACTACACTACATATCACAGGCATGGGAAAACAAAAACACCCTTTTTTCTTAGTAAACAAAAGCTTTCTAAAAGCAGCAAGTGCCAGGATTAGAAAATACAAATCATTACTCTAAAGGTTCTAAGGAAGCTTATGCTGTATCTTTTTCATTCTCAATAGTTGTTAACTTTTGGTTAATAAAGCAGAAAAAAATGGTGTAAGAGGCATGTTTAAAATACATAAAAATAACTCTTGTCTTGTTTTCTTAATCTCTTTCCTTTTGTAACAAGGGTCTCTCTATGATACCAAGACTGGCTTTGAACGTGGGATCCTCTATCTCAACTTTCCAAGTACCTAAAAATACAGATATGTATACCTCCATACCTGGCTTGCCTATCTTCTTTCAGAAGTAGACAACCCCCCCCCCCATTTTTAAAAAAACTGTTTTTATTGAGCTATATATTTTTCTCTGCTCCCCCTTCATCTCCCCTCTCCTTCTGCTCTCTCCCATGATCCCCACACTCCCAGTTTACTCAGGAGATCTTGTCTTTTTCTACTTCCCATGTAGATTAGATTCATGTCTGTCTCTCTTAGGGTCCTCTTTGTTGTCTAGGTTCTTTGGGATTGTGAACCGTAGGCTGGTTTCAGAAGTAGTCTTTTATATTTTATTTTTTGTCTAGTACTCAACATTTTACCTTTTGAAACCTGTGTTGCTGGAAAGAGTGTTCCTATTTCTTTAAATAGAACATTTAACGCTAGTGATGAAGACCAGTGAAGGTCATTCTACTGTCTTTCACAGCACTAGCCAAGTCCACACCTTACTATATTTAGACAAGATATGCTCACCCTATTAAAGATAGAAGACGACTTAGTCCTACGTTTAGCTCACAGCACTGGGGCTGGTAACTGTCACAGAGAGATACTAAAAGCAAAACTATCAATGTAGCATTCATTCCTTGACAGTCAACAGAACAACTAACGCTCAATTTTATTCCATTCTGAACAGAGGTATACTCTCTAGGACAGAGCAATCTCTTTATCATACATAATTCTGGCACAGTCATATGCCTAAAGCAATGCTATGAATACTTTTCAGGTAACTCACTTGCCAGGACTGCCTGCCACACCTCATGCAGAGACAAGAGAGCTGTCCAGTTAACAGGGTAAAATGCTCAGCAGTTTTGTCTCCTGGGAACTAGAACAAACAGGTTTTCAACTTGGGAATCATTAATCTGCAGAAGCACCAGAGACTAACAATGGGAGTTACCCAGTAGTCTTCCGGTTGACAGCTTCCTGGATCATGTATCGATCAAAGAAGACTCAAGTGAGGGCAAAGCTGACTCCTGTACCTTCCCTGCATCCAGTCCAATGTACTTGTAGAAACTGGACTGGTTCATTGACTGACTGAGTTCTCTAATGGCCATGGAAGTGGTGCTAGCAACAGGGGAAACCTCTCTACATAGCACTGGATATCCTGGAACTCACTCTGTAGACCAGGCTGGCTTCAAACTCACAAAGATATGTTTGCCTTTGTCTCCCACGAGCTGAAATTAAGGGCATATGTGATTATGCCCTGCTTCTATTCCAGATTTTAAGCGGTGTGTGTGTGTGTGTGGGTGTGTGTGTGTGTGTGTGAGACACAGTGTGAGGAATGTCAATGGATTCTCTTGGAGAACAGATGAAAATCATGGTCTTTGCTTTTTCTAGAAAAATTAATCAACATTCTATATTGAGCCTCCTTTGCTGATTTTTTTCAGTATATTTGTGAATTTCCATTCAAAAGCTTTCAGGGGAGTCCAGCTCCTTGATTGCTTGTGATGATGTTGAAACCTACACATATGTAGGCTGCATCCATAGCTATGGTTTGCAGGATAGATATGTTTGGAACTAAAGACTCTGGTAAATCACCTTAAAGGAACTATACTTAGCTGGGACTGACATATTTCCCATGTCTACCCTTTGCTTCTTAGCATGGTAACAGCTCAGATTAATGAGGCAATCACTTAATGATTTATGTTTGGATTTAATTTTTTTTTCCTCATTTTTTTTTATTAAAGATTTCCATCTCCTTCCCTCCTCCTCCCCCCTTCCTCCCCTCCCTCCCCTCCTTTTTGATAAAGGAGCTAAAAGCACACAATGGAAGAAAGAAAGCATCTTCAACAACTGGTGCTGGCATAACTGGATGTCAACCTGTAGAAGAATGACAGTAGATCCGTTGTCTATCACCATGCACAAACTCAAGTCCAAATGGATTAAGGACCCTCAATATCAATCTGAACACACTGACCTGTTAGAGGAGAAAGTGGGAAGTACCTCTACAACATTTGGGCACAGGAGACCGCTTCCTACGTATAGCCCCAGCAGCACAGACATTAAGGGCAACATTGAATAAATGGGACTTCCTGAAGCTGAGCTGCTTCTGATAAAGCAAAGGACACTGTCACTAAGACAAAAAGGCAGGCAGCCTACTGACTGGGAAAAGATCTACACCAACCCCGCAACAGACAAAGGTCCTGATCTCCAAAATATATAAGGAACTCAAGAGACTAGGACTTTAAAATGCTAATGAACCCAATTAAAAAATGGGGCACCAACTGAACAGAAGAATTCTCAACAGAAGAAGTTCGAATGGCCAAAAGACACTTTAAGGGCATGCTCAACCTCCTTAGCAATCAGAGAAATGCAAATCAAAACAACGTTGAGATACCATCTACACCTGTCGGAATGGCTTAAAATCAAAAACACCCAATGATAGCCTTTGCTGGAGAGGATGTGGAGTAAGGGGTACACTCATCCATTGCTGGTGGGAATGCAAACTTGTGCAACCGCTTTGGAAAGCATGTGTGAGGTTTCTCAGGAAATTTGGGATCAACCTACCCCAGGATCCAGCAATCCCACTCTTGGGAATTACCCAAGAGATGCCCAGTCATATTACAAAAGCATCTGTTCAAACTATGTTTTACTAGCAGCATTATTTTGTATAGCCAGAAACCTGGAAACAACCTAGATGCCCTTCAGTGGAAGCAATGGATGAGAAGAAAGTGTGGAATATATACATATTAATTTAACTTTGAAATCAGAGGAAACAGAGCTTGTTTGGAGTTTTAGGCGTCTTTCTTAGTTTTGAGAATGTTTTATGACAGCTGCTTCTTCAGCAGACAACCTTTCACTCATGTTGTTTCCTTCTTTTCCAACTTCTGAAAACCCTGCTCTAATAAACATTTTTATATTGTAATGGGTTTAAGAGTTAAGTGGAAGTTCATTTACTGAAGGCCCGTAGCACTAGACATATCAGGAGTCAGTACTATAAAGGTAATATATATTTTTTTTTTTTTTGGTTTTCGAGACAGGGTTTCTCTGTAGCTTTGGAGCCTGTCTGGAACTAGCCTCTTGTAGACCAGGCTGGCCTCGAACTCACAGAGATCCGCCTGCCTCTGCCTCCGATCGTGCTGGGATTTAAAGGCGTGCGCCACTGCCGCCCGGCTATAAAGGTAATATTTTAAGGATCATTATAATTACGTCTGACAAACAAATAAGGTCATCCATTTCTTTTTAAAAAATATTTGTTTGTTTGTTGTTTGTTATTATGTATGCAATATTCCGTCTGTGTGTATGTCTGCAGGCCAGAAGAGGGCACTAGACCTCATTACAGATGGTCTGTGAGCCACCATGTGGTTGCTGGGAATTGAACTCAGGACATTTGGAGACGAGGCAATGCTCTTAACCACTGAGCCATCTCTCCAGCCCCCAGGTCATCTATTTCTTGCATTATTGAAGACTTTAAGAAAGTTAACTGCTACCAGAGCATGTCACTTAGTTATAATACACATTTTATCACTGAGAGAAATAGAAGAACATCAGCTACAACAGCTGATCTTATTGTGATTCAGTATAAAAGAAATGACGAAATTTACAGCTTTAGTGACTTGAGGATCTTATAATCAGTGCTACAAGGAAAAGAAGATTAAATGTAGGGTGCCAGCAGGTTAGGACAAGGCTTAACGTATATTAACAGTTAACACCCCTCAGCTGGGCAGAGTGTGAATACCTGTAATCCTACCACTCTGGAGTTTGAGACAGAAGAACATGAAGTTTGAGACCTTCAAGTTGAGGTCAACAAATTTAAGATTTGCCTGAGCTACATATACATGTCTCAAAACAAAAAATCCAACCAAAATCAACCAAGCATACCAACTAACCAACCAACCAAAAAAACACTCCCAAAATCAAAAAACAAGATAATCAAATCTTAGAAGACCTTGTATTTAGGAAAATGAAGAAAGATATCAACCTATTTATCACTGCAGCCTACCATTAGAAATTATATTTTAAGTAAAACAAACAATAAAAAACCTACATCAATGCTCATGATGTAGTAGCCTAATATCATAGATATCTGCTATGCCTAGAAATGTTTATCCATTAACATAAAATGCTCTAGACTTCAATTTGTGCCTCAACTAATATCTTGTTAGTTTCTGCTTTATTTTCTCTAACCTGGCACTGTCATCCCAGCCTTGCTTTCCATATTTTGTTTTGTTTTGTCTTGTTTTCGAGACAGCGGTTTCTCTGTAGCTTTGGAGCCTGTCCTGGAACTAGCTTTTGTAGACCAGGCTGGTCTTGAACTCACAGAGATCCGCTGCTCTGCCCTCACGGAGTGCTGGCATTAAAGGCGTGCTCGCACCACTGCCCGGCTTGTTTTATTGTTTTCTTTAAAGCCTGCATCTCACCTGATTATTTTAGCTACAGTAATTTGTTTACACTTAGAATGTAAGTTCTTCTTTGTTGTTGAACAGTATCTCACTATAGCCAGGCTGGCCTCAACTACAATAAACTGAGTTCACCTCCCAACTAGTGGGATGGAATTTAAGGTCTGAGCACTGTATTTAGTCTCCTTTGTTCTGATATAATCACAGCTCCCAGGTCTTTGTTGGGTGACCAATTAATGAATGAACTTTCACTTAGTGGGGATATAAAACTAACTAGAGGCCAATAAAGCTTACAACTAAGCAAGAAGACCTAGGCTTTCAGTCCTGCTTTTTTCATTCATTTATTAAATGACCTTGAATAAGACAAGCTAATCTCTTCACAACTTCAATCTTGTTCTTATAACTATGTTGAATAGGAGTTGGAGAGATCCTCACTGAATAAAATGCTTGCTATGCAAGAATGAGCACCCAAGTCAGCTTACAGGCCTAGGGGTTATACCCAGCACTGGGGGAGGACAGGTAGATCCTGGGTGCTGTGCTGGCCAGCCAGTCTAGCCCAAAGGTTCTGTGAAAAAACCCATTTCAAACAATAAAGTGGAGAAGTAATTGAAGAACATATCCAGAAGTCAATCTATGGTTTCCACATGAGCCCACACCAGTTACTGCAATGGTTGTATGAAAATAATGAAAATAAAACTCGAGGCACATATTAGTTTATATCTATACTCCAGAAGTTATTCTTGGAAACTGGAAAAAAGTCGTAAAAGAGATTAATTTTAAGAAAGCAAGATTTCTTTCATCTTATCTTTGGCCTTTCTCATCTGTAAAGACAAAACAGCCTGCCATAGGTAATGCAGGATAACTCCCAAAGGCTTTCCCGACAGAGACAGAGAGAGAGAGAGAGAGAGAGAGAGAGAGAGAGAGAGAGAGAGAGAGAGAGAGAGAGAGAGAGAGAGAGAGAGAGAGAGAGGAAAAATACTAACAGCCTCAAATATACAACTGCTTGAACAAAATGCGACAGCAATTGGGAGATTTTTAAAAAGTGTAATGTAGGGAATGTTTTTCTAGTTTTATCAATTAATTACATTTCTTAAAAATAAAGTTCAAATCTTAATTGTTTCACCAACCAAACAGAAGAGACTATTCCACAAGTTTCACATGGACTATCAGAAGTATACGCATTTTTTCTATTATGGATAACCTCCAATTCTTGTCCATAGGTGCTCCTACACTGCCAAGGATCAGAATGGAAAGTTAAGAACAAAAAGAAGAAAAACCAGCCATGGTGGCACACATGTCAGCTAAACACTTGGAAGCTGAGACAAGAGGATCTCTAATTCAAGACGACATTGGGCTACTTGTGAGTTCAAGGCCAGCCTATCTCTAAAAGCTAATGTGCGGACCGGTGAGATGGCTCAGTGGCTACAGTTACTGCCACACAAGCCTGTGGCAATCTGAGTTTGATCCTGCAACTCACAAAAAGGTGAATAAGAAAGCAACTCTACAAGTTGTCTCCTGACCTTTGTACAAGGACTGAAGTATGGTGTCTACCCTTCCTCCACAGTAATAAAAAACCAAACAAAAAGAGAACGATAAAATAGGGTGGGAGGATGAGTAACAGAGCTCTCATTAATTCTATCTATTTAAAATCATGGCCAATTCATGGGTTGTACAGTCATGAAAAGTCCAAGCTTTAGATGGCTCCACACTTGGCTAATCCCTTGCTGGTGGCATCTTAAAATTCTGAGTTGATTATGAAAATAGGGTCTATATATTTAATTTGCAGTAGGCCCCCAATTATGTCACTGTCCTGCTTACAATCTTTTTGATAGGTTAGAGGACAAGAACTATAGTTTATAGTTTCCAAAGATGGACAACAAGGACCACTGCTAAATACAAAGGAGACTCTTTTTTTTTTCAAGACAGGGTTTTTTTCTGTGTAACAGCCCCAGCTGTCCTGGAACTAGCTCTTGTAGACCAGGCTGGCCTCGAACTCACAGAGACTCCACCCCTGCCTCTGCCTTCAGAGTGCTGGGAGTTAAAGGTTGTGAGCCACACCACCCCAGTGACTTATTTTATTTTTGAGGTAGTTAGTTTGTTATGTAACTATTGTTGGCCTTTCTTAAACCATAATTCTCCGGCCCCAGTTGCCTCCAGTGTCTGGAAATTACATCTGTGTGCTACCATGCCTGACTTGAAAGGAGACTTTTAATTAGGCTAAGGATCAAACACTTTGTAGTACACTGAATTCCTGAATTCTAAAGTTCTCAAAAATTGTTTAGTAAGAGCCAATTTTTAATAGCTCTAAAAGAAATGACAATTATTTGCCTCCTTTTCTATTTTTTGACTCCTATCATGTTAAAGGCTGGAGGAATGGCTCAGCATTACGAGCACTGGCTGCTCTTAAGACCTGGGTCTCAGCTCTCAGCAACCACATGACACATCACAACCCTCTGTAACTCCCAGTTCTAGGAGATCCAATACCTTCTTTGGCCTCTGCAAGCACCACAAACACAAGTGATACCTAGAAACACTCAGGCAAAAACATCTATACACCATAAATACAATTTAAATAGAAAGAAATGATGTTGTAATGAACTACATAAATCTCATCTGATATCTGTCTTCTGAAGCCACACTGCTTGCTTTTTTTTCTTTTTAATTGTGCTTGTTAACCTCACAGTAACCCATTCCTATTTAAACAATCCTCTGGAGTCTGAAATCTCTAGTACCTCCCATCTTTACCTTAAAAAACACTCTTTTAAGAGAAAGATTTACTTGTTTTTATTTATATGTATGACTGCTTTGCTTGCATATATACCACTCTCAATTGCTGAGCCAAAAAGCACTCTTACAGACATTTTGTTTCTTTTCTGTTCCTGCTGATTGCAGAAAATAGGTTAGTAATTTTCCTTTGGAGCTTAAAGGCTGAAGCTGATGAAATGAGCATTTCCTGGGCTTGCATTCAATTTCCCATTCTAATGGGTCAAAAACTGATCCCCTAAAGCAAAAGTGCCCCCACATTATTCCACTTTGGACCTTTAAATGCCTTGATTTCTGATAGGAGTTGGACTGGCCAGTCACAGAGGCCCACTCTGATGAACGAAAGCTCACTATGGAAAAGAGATGAGTTTGTGGGCAGAGACAGGGATTGAGAAGGCACTGGAAGGGTACTCATCTCTGTACAGCAGTGTGCAGGACGGCTGCCACTATAAACACGAGATTTCCCTAAAAGGACTCTCCTGCCCTTAAACACACTCCTTAGGAAGCAGGTTGATTTAAAAGGAAGATGGCAACCAGCACTACTGAAGCTGGTATATAAACTATGACTTCTGCCTTGCAATTTCCACCCCCTGTCAACTTTCTGTAGATTAGTCCTTGGGGATATTTAGATCTGCTAGTACCTCCTACACAATACTCATAGAGTCTCAAAGATGGAAACTATTGGTCAGTGACACATTCCTAAATTTGGTTACATGTATTCATTGTTTACAATAAACAGGGTCAGGAATTCTAATTTCATAAGGTAATTAGCATTACAAACTAATATCATCCTAAAATTTCAATATCGTTAGTAAGGCAGTACTATGGAAAATCTCAGGGATACTTTTTCCATTTTCTATAGAAGAGCATCATGGGCTTCAAGCTAATTCATTAAAGCAGTCTAAGTAAGCTTCTTTGATTGATTTTTATTCTTGAAATTCTCTAAATGGTGATGCCTTTACATGAAAATTGTAAATGTGAAATGAAAATTTGAGTTGACAAATTTAAAATTAATAAATTACATATAAGCTCAAAGTAACTTGGAATTTGTTTCATCTTAACACTGCACCATTCTTTATAAACCAAGCAATTTTTAAAAAATTAGTGCTTAAGTCCTAAAAGGAGGTCTTGATAGCCCAAGCCCAAGTAAAGGCCAAGTTTTTCTGGGTCCCCAAGTAGCTCAGAAGAACTGAATCTAAATATGGCTTTCCTTGTTTTATTTTGCTTCGGGAATAAAAATTGACATTCACTGGATACTTGCCTGGTGGGAATAGAATGTTACAGCTGGTGAGCAAACTTATAATCCATGTCAAAAGCCTCAAACAAACCATATATCCTTTAGCTTAGAAATCACAGAATTGAGTTCTATGACACTCTTTAGGAATATGTACAAAGATTTAGGCACAAGGCATGTTCCCTGAATACCACTTGTTTATAACTGTAGAAAAAGGATACAAATGTTCAACAGTGGAGCGAATATAAAATGGTTCAATGAAAACAATTCAATGAAGCCAGGTGGTGGTGGCGTATGCCCATTAATCCCAGCACCAGGGAGGCAGAGGCAGGCTGGCTTACTGTGGGTTCAAAGCCAGCCTCGTCTACAGAGCTAGTTCCAGGACAGTCAAGGGATACATAATGGAGAAACACTGTCTCAGAAAGCAAAACGTAGTAATGAAAGGAAAGAAGGAAGGAAAGGAGGCAAGAAATAAAGAAAAGGCAAGGAAAACAGCCCAGTGAGAAGGCTACTAGAGAGAATGTTTTTGAAAACAAATGGCAGGATCTTCCCAATATGCCAAACTAAAAACATACCACACACACACACATACACACACACACACACACACACCTAAATTACAGAAACCCTATATAGATGTAGGACAATTGCATTTTTGCTTGTCTTTTTCCCAAGAGAAAAGAACTGACTTTACTGTTATTGTTTTTGTTATTGCCTGGATTAATTTTTTAAGAATTTTAATCTTTTTATTATATTCTTTGAGGAATTTCAGTATATATATGTATACATATATACATATATAACACATAACTGTATTCCACCTTCAATCCTTCCATTAAGTCCTCACAAATCCATTTCCATACTCCAACATTTTTGTCTTCTTTTTTCTTTTTAAGTAACTCACCAAGTCTCATTTGCCTACACAAATACTTAGGGATGTGGGGCAATCCACGAGAACATGATTGACTTACCAAGGGCCACACCTTTAAAGAAAACTGACCGGCTCTTTTTTCCTGTCTCTCCAAAGCCATCAACTGTCTGCCAACAGGTTCTTAGTTAGGGGTGGGGGCTTGTGAGTACTTTTCCCTGCTATGGTGGAAACAATGGTTTGATCTTGTTCAGGTTTAATGTAGGCAAACACAGCAGCTAAGTTCATAGGAACAGGAGACACTGTTTTGCTATAGTACTTCCCAAACTCTGGCTCTTACAGTCTTTCTGACCATGCTCCCTGCTGATGTGGGATGCCCCTCTGTATGTTGTGAACATGCTTTATTACTATTGGCTAATAAAGAAGTTGCATTGACCTATGGCAGGGCAGAATATAGCTAGGTGGTAAAGCCAAGCTGAATACAGAGGAGAAAGAAGGCAGAGTGGGGGAGGACGCTAGCAGCCACTGGGGAAGCAAAATGTTAGGTAATAGAAATGGGTTAATTTAAGCTGTAAGAATTAGTTAAGAATAAGCCTGAGCTAATAGGCTAAACAGTTTGTAACTAATATTAAGCCTCAAGTGGTTATTTGAGAACTGGCGGGTAGCAGTTACAAATGGCACCCACCATCTGGTTATAGAGTAAAAAAAAAAAAAAGCTTTTTTTTTTAAAGAGGGCTTCTAGACCCACAAAAATGAAGTCAAATGCAGCTTCTTGGTAGCCACATTTTTACAGATAGGCTCTATTTGCTGGAGACAAACAGATGCATGGCTCCTTTAAGAGAAAGCTTCCTGGTTTGTACTGGCATGGACAGCTTTTTTGAGAAGTCCTGCTACAGAATACTTGAATGGGGTTTGTGGGCAGCATGTTACAAGCTGTTTGATGGCAGCTTGGACCTGCTGTGTCACTAGAGATGGGGCAGTGAACATGGCTCCCAGAGCTGACTGTGAACATACATACCTCTGCTATGTGAAAGTCGAACAGGGTGAAGCCAACAGCCAAAGCCTCAGCTTTGGTCCTAGCCATGCCTGCTTAACATTTTAAAAACTCTCCTTGTCAGTAAATGATTACAGATATACAATAAAGGCAGATTCAGACAAAAAGGCCTCTAAATAGGTCACAATGTGTTTGATAAATATGCATAGGCTTGGGAGAGACAGGATAAAGATGACAAAGTTAAACTGAGGTTCTTAAAAAGGAAATAGAGTAATAAAATTATAAGTCATGTAATAATGGGAACTATATAAGAATCTGGATTATGTATACTATTGTTTTTTCTTTGAATATTTTGACTATTAATAAGCTAACTGCAGAGAGACATTTGATTGTAGGGGATGCTAAGCTAAGCCAACATAAGGGTATCTTGACTTCAAAATTTGGGTCTACGGATATGTTGTTGCTTTGGAAAAAAGGTTCTGCTTCTGTTTTCAGAGAAGATGAAAAGCTGTGAATTCCTTCCAGGCTCATATGGTTTGATAGAGTGAGACACCCTGAGGTCTTCACAGGGAGCTATGGTCCAGGTGATCTAACACTCAGAACAGCTTCAAGACAACTGGCTGAGACGATGCAGTCTCACAGAGTACTATAGCCAGGATTTAATCATAATTCTAAATTTTCTTAGGATCCCCATAAGATTACCAGCACCCACAACCAGCAGGAAGTAGTACAGAAAACTATGCCCAAATTCCCAAAATATGGTTTATGGATTCAGTTAAAGGGGGTTGGTTATAAATGGTTAATGGTCATAGTCAATCTCTTTCTAAAGAAAAGGGGGAGGTATGACACAGAATGATGGAAAAAAAAAGTATTTCTACTCTTGTTTAAGATACATTTTGCAGCTCATTTTAAAATATAATGTATATTTAAGAGATATAAATTAATAGTTATCTATAATAGTCAAACTTATAGTCACATTAGGGTTTCTAGATATGCAAATATATTTCAGATGGATAGGTAATCTTCAAACACTTCAAAGACCTATAGAATATGACATTTAAACTGTTTTAAGAACTGAGACTTTTCTTGACAGTGAGACACGTCTTCTCTTGGCAACATCAATTAGTTCAAGATGATGATGGGCATCAAAGAAGCTCTTTATGGAGTTTGTTTTCAATGTGACAAGGTTAGCCATTTGGGCAAGAAATTGCTTTTGACTGGACTGCTTGACAATATGCTGTATGAACTGGACATGTAGAACCCACAAGAAAATGAACACTATCTCTGTCAAAGAAAGGCAGCTCCTGTTTGAGAAGAAACTGCCAGACATTCTGCAGGACACAGAGGAAAATGACTGACAAACTGCAAATATAGGCAGGATAGTCTTTCAAATTTCCTGCTTCTCTGAGAAATCTGCCAGACATTCTAGGCCTGTAGGCCAAAGATGGATGCCCCAACATTACAGAAGAACTTTGGGTACTGTCCAGGCAGCCAGATGTCTCTGTCATTTCTAGAGTTTAGAACTTGCTTACAATGTACTTCGTGGTTACTCAGGTAATATTATATCCTTTTGGGATCTTTGATGAAGTTGAAGACTAGATAGTTATAATTATAGTTTTCCTTCATTATGGTAAACAATAAATAAAATATAAAACTTTAGACTTACAAAGATAGGATGGATGATAGAGTATATTCTTTAATTCTGCCAAATACTAATAGACTAAATATTTTAATTGTAATTCTGGCTTGATACCTATTTTGTTACATGCAGTTTTACTATGTTAAAGTTAAAATCTTCCTTTTTAATTAGATAGAAAAGGGGAGATGGGGAGAGAGAAGGGAGAAGGGGAGGATTGGGGAGAGCTTGGGGGAATGAGATGGTTGAGATGGAGGAAAGGTGGATATGGGAGCAGGGAAGAAGATACCTTAATTAAAGGAGCCATTTTAGGGTTGGCAAGAGACTTGGCTCTACAGGGGCTCCCAGGTGTCCACGGGGATGTCCTCAGCTAGGTCCTTGGGCAGCAGAGGAGAGGGTGCCTGAACTGGCCTTCTCCTATAGCCACACTGATGAATATCTTGCATATTGCCACAGAACCTTCATCAGGCGATGGATAGAGACAGAGACCTACACTGGAGCACTGGACTGAGCTCTTAAGGTCCAGATGAAGAGCAGAAGGAGGGAGAACATGAGCAAGGAAGTCAGGACCGCAAGGGGTGCATCCACCCACTGAGACGGTGTGATTGATCTAATCTTGCGAGCTCACCAAGGCCAGCTGGACTGGGACTGAACGAGCATGTGATCAGACCGGACTCTCTGAATGTGGCTGACAATGAGGGCTGACTGAGAAGCCAATGATAATGGCACTGGGTTTTGATTCTATTGCATGTACTGGCTTTTTGGGAGCCTAGTCTGTTTGGATGCACACCTTCCTAGACCTGGGAGGGCCTTGGACTTCCCACAGGGCAGGGTACCCTGACTTCTCTTAGGACTGGAGAGGGTGGAAGGTGGGGTGGGAGGAGTGGGAGGGGAATAGGAGGAGGTGGAAATTTTTTTTTTTTGGTTTTTTCGAGACAGGGTTTCTTCTGTAGCTTTTGGAGCCTGTCCTGGAACTAGCTCTTGTAGCCCAGGTTGGCCTTGAACTCACAGAGATCCGCCTGCCTCTGCCTCCCGCATGCTGGGGAAATTTTTAATAAATAAAGTAATCACGATAAAAAAAAGAAAAGGGGAGATGATGTGGGATGCCCCTCTGTATGCTGTGAATATGTTTTATCATAAAGAAACTACTTTGGCCTATGGCAAGGCAGAATATATCTAGGTGGTAAAGCTAAACTGAATATTGTGAGGAAGAAGGCATAGTTGGGGAGACACCAGTAGCTTCTGGGAAAGCAAGATGTGAGCTAACAAGCCATGAGCCTCATA
Source organism: Arvicola amphibius (assembly GCF_903992535.2). Classification (NCBI taxonomy): domain Eukaryota; kingdom Metazoa; phylum Chordata; class Mammalia; order Rodentia; family Cricetidae; genus Arvicola; species Arvicola amphibius. The sequence goes on from NC_052050.1 coordinate 44,005,077, forward strand.
GTAAAATATAAAATAATAGAAATGGGTTAATTTAAGTTGTAAGAGTTTGTAATTACTAGTAAGCCTCAGAGACACCCTGAGAACAGGCAGGTGGGAGAGAAATCTTCAGTTATACCCTACCCTTTTGCAATGGTCCCTGAAGACAACTGCATTAAAATTTTGTTGTTGTTGTCCTTGCTTTGAGCCAGAGTATCCGCATGATTGAAACAGTCTTAGAGTTCTTTGCGTGATTTGACAATACCATAACGCAAATAAGCAAGTTGGAGAGGGAAAGGGTTTTATTCTGCTTACGCCTGTCTATATCACTGTTTATCACCTAAAGACAGTCAGGACAAAACTTAAGTAGGGTCAGAACCTAGAGGAAGGAGCTGATCCAAAGACCATAGAGAGGTGCCACGGCTTACTGGCTTGGTCTCCATGACCTGCTCTAGCCTGTTCTCTTATAGAATCCAGAACCACCAGACCAGGAGAGCACCATCCATAATGGACTGTGCTTCCCACATTGATCACTAATTGGGAAAAAATGCATTATAGTCAGATTTTATGGAGGCATTTTCTCAGTTGAGGCTTCCTCCTTTCAGATGACACTAGCTTGTGTTAAGCTGACATAAAGCTAGGACTAAAGCCGCGAGACACCACACCTAGCAAAGTAATACTTTTTGAAAAGAGGAAAAACAATGTTTTCTGGCTGTTCTATAACAAAAATATGTATTATCTGAAAATAATAAAAAATAACTACTATTTTCCTTTATTTATTAAGAAGGCCAGTTCAATTTAAAATAATCGTTCATACAGGCAAGTTTCTCTCTCTCTCTCTCTCTCTCTCTCTCTCTCTCTCTCTCTCTCTCTTCCTCCCTTCCTCCCTCCCTCCCTCCCCTTTTGTTTTTTGAGACCAGGGTTTCTCTGTGTAGCCTTGGCTGTCCTGGAACTTGCTATGTAGAGCAGGTTGGACTTGAACTCACAGAAATCCACCTGCCTCTGCCTCTGCCTCTGCCTCTGAGTGTTGGGATTAAAGGTGTGCCATCACTGCCCGGTGCAAGTTTGTTTTTGAACTAAGTGGATGATAGAGATTGAAAGTAATATAAACTGTTGTGTACATAAAGCTTTTTTGTCTTTAGATACGGTGTGTGAATACACACTGGTGAGCACTCCTGTGGAGACCCTACCATCGCCTGTTATCTTACTCCCTTGAGACAGGATCCACTGAACCTGTTTGTAATCTTTAAAGATAAGTCAACTAGTAAGTTTAAACTTCCACTTATCCTTCAGTCTGAAAAAAACTGTATGCTTAAATTACTTCATTTGGTTAGAAACCCGCTACATTAAAATAAAGTAAATATGTAGTTTATCCCAATAGTCTCAGTTTGCCATTTTCTTGGTGTTTAATAAGGCACAAGTCACTAACTTCTGAGTACTTAAGAGTAATTTTTTTTCTGACCTGGGCTTGGGGTAACAGACCATTTTGTGTATAGTACTTGAATTTAAGTAACTGACACAAAATGATTACCAATATCCACCAGGATGGTTCATGTGTGTTTAGCTTAGAAACTAAACAAATGCTACTGCTTACACTGAATGGATACAATGGAAAGCTACTAATGGCCATTAGGTCATAAAGCTGGTAATCAAGTCAGTAAGAACAAGAAAAAATCAATCAAAACATCTTCCATTTTATAGTTCATTCTCTTAAATAGTATAGAGCTCCATGCCATGTAAAATGTTCTGCTGAGAATATGATGCTGGTGAATATGTAGAGCTTAGCACCTGGACAAAGCTGAGACAGGGCTTACTTTGGATTACTTGAGCATCTTTCCATACTCTTTTAAGTACAAAATCACCAGCAGAGTCTAATAATTTTTGTTCTTAAGCAGCCTGTGGGGTTTTACTTGGTAATCCCAGCCTCTTACACTGCTTCATTAACAAGCAACAGATTTCCAAAACTGGAAGCTTTCTGAGAGAATCTATGTAAAGCCTACTTGGTACCCAGCACAGTAACCAGCATCTGTAGACGTTACAACTCCCCCATTGACAGACTCAAAACACACTGCAGTTACTCTGTAAAAAGCAATCTCTGTGCAAAAGCCTTTCTAGATTTTCTTAAAACAAATGATTAGTAAGTCATTAATTGAAAGTTATCTGCCACAGTAGCATTTTTTTTTATCTTTTACTACTATTTACATAGATTAAGACATTTAAGGTGCCAGACATAAAGGTCTGCGTCCCAGTTCCAATCCTGCTATCCCCATATCCTTCCTGACTGATGGATAATTCACAGTATGATTCTGTCCTCTACATTCCTAAAAAGCCAAAAGAACCAGGCACAAATTTAACCCCAGCACTCAGGAGGCAGAGACAGGCAGATTCTGTGAGTTTGAGGCCAGTCAGAACTACATAGTGAGACCTGGTCTTGAAACAAAATAAAACAAAAAACTTAACTAACATTTACTGAGTTCTTACTATTGTCTGCAATTCATAAATACTATATTTAATCCTTATAATACAAATTCCATCTTTCATACAGAAAATGAAGACTTAGAGAAGCTATCTAATATGTCATGCAGTTAATGGTAAAATTATGGGCCTAATAAGGGTTGTTTTCACTCTAAATACTATAGTATTAAGTAAGATATAGGAACATGTGAGCCAAGAGAACTTTTAAGAGTCATTAAAAAGAGTATTTAGGGAACAGAGCACTTTAAGGAATAAGTGTGAGTTGGGTCTGGTGGCACATATGACCTGTATTCCAGCACGCAGGAAATGGAGAATGGGAGGTCAAGAGTTTACAGAGACTGTTGGCAAATACTGAGTCTGGAAGCCAGTCGGGCTACATGAGATCAAGCCAAAAACACCATAAGGGGTAGCAGGCAAAATTAAGCTTGAGATTTTACTAAAGTTGGGCTGACAGAATGATATACCATCTTAACACGATCAAAGGGAATTTCAAATGGTTCAGTTTCATTCATTGTTTCCATCAATTTTATCCATCTCTTAGAAAATTTGGAGCTAGAGAAATGGCTGCGTGGTTTAAGAGGGCTTACTGCTTCTTTCAAAGGACATGAGTTTTGGTTCCCAGCACCCACACAGTGCAGCTTACCAACTGCCTGTAACTCTAGCTTCAAGGGGCATACCAAATACTTCTTTCAGCCTCCTCTCACCTGCATCACATGCACATATGCCCACACACAGACATGTATGTATATAGTTAAAAAATACAAATCTCTTTTATAAGGTTGGAGAAATGGCTCAGTGGGAACTTACTGCTTTTTGTAGGGGACTTAGGTCTGTACCCTCAGAACCCACATGGTGGCTCATATCCACCTGTAACTCCAGGTTTCTGGGGAATCCAATACCCTCTGGCTTCCTAAGGCAACCTGTATACAAGTGGAGTATATAAACCCACGTAGGCACATATACCTACATAAAAAATTTTAAGAGAACTGTATGCTGGGCCTGGTGACACCTTTAATTTCAGCACCTGGGAGGCGAATCTCTTTGATTTTGAGGCCAGTCAGAACCCCTTAATAAGAACCCATATAAAACAAAGGGGTGAGGGGAATGAAGAGATTTGTTCAGTAGTTAGAAGCACTGACTTGCTCTTCAAGAGGACCTGGATACAATTTCCAGCACCTATATGATGGCTTACAACTTTCTGAAACTCCAGCTAAGGGGACTCAAATGTCTTCTGCTTTCCATGGGCACCAGGCATGCACAAGTGGACAGATATGCATCAGGTAAAATACCCATATCCATAGCCATAAAATAAAAAAAAAATCAAGCAGGGTTCTCTGTATAGTCCTAGTTGTCCTGTAACTTGCTCTGTAGACCAGGCTTGGCCTCAAAATTCACAGAAATCCACCTGCCTCTGACTCCTGAGTGCTGGAGAAAGAAAAAGGTGTGTGCCACAACTGCCTGACTAATATTTTTTTTTTAAAAAAAGACATTGAGATTTCACATCACCCCTGTCTTAGTCAGTGTTCTTTTGTTGTGAAGAGACACCATGACCATGGCAACTCTTATATACAAGAAAGCATTTAGTTGGGGTCTTGCTTACCAGTTTCAAAAAGTAGTTTATTATCATCATGGTAGGGAGTATGGTGACAAGCACAGCAGGCTTGGTACTGGAGAAGTAGCTGAGGGCTACATCCGGAAGAGAGAGACTGGGCCTGGTGTGGGCTTTTGAAATCTTGAAACCCACCCCCAGTACACACTTCCTCATATAAGTGCACATCTCCTAATCCTTCCAGTCCACTACTCCCTGGTGACTGAGCAGTCTAGCCTCTGGGGCCATGTTCTTTCAAACCACCACAACTGCATTGACAAGTTCCCAGACTACGGGTCCTAAAACAACAAAGACAAAACAAATAACAACAGCAAACAAAAACAGATGACACAACAACAGGATTTTTAAAGAATGTTTTTGAGAACTATATATATTAACATTCAGATAAACTGTAATTAAAGAGGCCTGGAATGTAAGAGGGTATTAAGAACTGGTCTCATACTTTCTGTTATAAGCAATACTTATTTCAAATCAGTAAAGTCAGAAAGTCTCATTCACTGGGTCCTCATGGATAGTAACTGGCTTTTATTACATAAAATACAAACAGAACAGAAATAAGATGCATGAGAAGATGCTGAGCTCATAAGCTCCCATAGCCTCTTCCTGGGGGCGGGGACCAAAGGATGCTTAAATAAGATGAAAAAAGATAATTTTTTTTACATAGCCACTACAAAAGACAGTCAATTATAGTCCAAAATTAAAACATTAGGCATAATATACTCTCTTATGGATTGTGGGTATACAAGTGAACTTTGGATAAATAAAAAGTATAGAGAATAAAGTAACATTCATATTTAAAAAGTTTATTCCTTTCTTGTGAATCATCTCATTTGAGCTATATAATTTTTTTTAAATGAAGCAGTCAATAATCTAAAATATGCAACAATTTGGACCATTTAGCTCATTATTACAAACATAATTCTACTTCATAGCACTAAGATATAAATTTTGAGAACTGGTCAGCACTGAGGTTTCTCTTTATTAGAGGACTTCATGACTCGGATTTTGTTGCTTTATCAGATGCAACTAATGTAAAATCCATTTGGTTACTGAGTGAAAGGTCACATCCTTCTAAAACAAATTAGCATAGAAAGCCAACTTGCTAAATTCATACAACATTGAAAAGGGGGTGGACCCAGATTTAATCTCTGGTATGTCTTATTAACAGTCTATTTATAAATAATTAGTTATATTTATTCCAAACCACAGGAAAGCTAAAATGTCCTTAATGTTTTAGCACATTTCTTCAAGTTAAACATAACTGAGTCATGGGTGGCAACATCCTGCCTCATTCAACAAATAAAATTTAAAAAAACCAACTAATTCTATCTGCGCACAGTTAGGATAATTAACTGTTTTTCTTTTGTTTCCCCCTTAGAAATCCAGGAACTACATGATACATTACAAGTTATACGATAGTACCTATATCACTTTTCTTTAGTCCCAAGGCAGCTTAACAAACAAACAAACAAACAGTGAGTGCATGTGTGTGTGTGTGTCAGTATATTCATATTTACTAGACAGAACCAAGAGAAATGTAAAAGATGATCTGTGAAAGTTAGTGCATCTTCATTATTCCCAAGGTCCAACAGCTCTTGGTCACAGAGGTTGATATCTTTAATCATTTTGACTTTGGGGAGTGGTTTAGCAGAGTAGGTCTAGAAAAACTGCCCTATTTCAGGAGCGAGAACAGATAAGTAGCAGTTATTCAGAAATGCCTACTTTTTATCATTCAGAAATCTGGACTACAGCAATCCCCTGTTCCAGTTCATTCATTGTACAGATTTACAGTTCAGTTAACTTGGTTAAGCATCAATTCCAAGGCCAAAGTTCAGAGCTCATGTTGCCCAACCTACCTTCTAGACTAATTATTGCTTGACAGACTGCAAAAAAAAAAAAAAAAAATCAAGTGTAGATAAAGCCACATAAACTTAGTATCAATAATGAAAACAGAAATATATCTTTGTAAGTTCCCAACAGCTCCCTGGTAACCTGTCCTTTACATCTGTAGGCCATAACACTAAAAAGACTCGAATATAAACTAATTTGATACACTCTAAAAAATGACAAGACTATTTGTGGTAGTTTGAAAGTAATTGGCCCCATAAGCTCATTGGGAGTGACATTTTAGTGTGGCTTTGCTGCAGTAGGTGTGGCCTTGTTGGGGGAAGTGTGTCACTATGGGGGCAAGCTTTGAGGTCTCCTATGCTCAAGATAGGATCAAGGTGTAGGACTCTCAGCTCCTTCTCCAGCACCACGTCTGCCTGCACGCTGCCATGTTCCACCGTGATGATAATGGACTGGACCTCTGAACTGTAAGTCACCCAATTAAATGCTTTCCTTTATAAGAGTTGCCAGGTCATGGTGTCTCTTCACAGCAACAGAAATCCTAACTAATACACTATTCAAGGATCAGAAATAATCATAAAAACAGTATTAATTTAAAATCAAGAAGACATCTTATGCTTCTTTACTTTTAAAAATTTTAAGCCTTGGGGGACTAAATTCAAGGCCTTGAGCATGAATTTCTGCTACCGAGCTAGATCATCAGCCTTTCATGCCTCTTTTAAAAACTTACATTAGTTTCTTTTCCAATGAAAAAGAAAAAATATTTTTAAACAATAAATGAGTGTCTATTTCATCAGAAAATAAGCTCTAGAGTTGAAAAACTACCAAAGTTACATTTAACCAATGAAAACAAAAACAACTGAAACCTTGAGATGAAAAAAATGTGAATATTTTAAACCTTATTGCTGTTTGTAGCGCCAGGCATGGAACACAGGATTCTCATATGCTAGGTAAGCACTCAAACTGACCTGCACACTAGCTCTACTTTATAATATTTTAACAGTTGGAGACATTTTTTATTCAGGTTTTAAAATATAGATAATCTTGACAAAAAATGTTTCAGAGCACAGAAAAAAACAAAGGGCCTATCTATAGATTCTAGAGATTGGTCTGAAGTTGAACAATGTTAACACCAAAGATTCAATACATATCTGAATTTGTAAATGCAAAATCTTAAACATTAGTAAGCCAAATCCAATAATACGTTAAGTGAACAATACAACCAGGGTGTAGCTCACTTATGTAAGGGTAAGCTTTAGCCACTCAATGCTACTCTATTACGAATAAAGGGGGGCATATCTTATCATTTCAGCAAGTATCAAAGTAGTCAATAAAATTAAATCATAAAAGCCTTTGCAAATTAGTTGCAGTACAATTTAATACTTTCAATGCATTAAGTGGTATATGTTGAAATCTACAGCATAAAATATAGAGCATACTTATTTACAAAACATAAGAAGCATTCCATTTACAAGAGAAAATAAAACAAGTATTTCAATATTTGACTAGAGGCCCCAGTCAAAGCAATTTAAGAGTTGTTCTCAAAGAGACAGAACTCACCAATAGATAATATAATCATCACCCCAAAGAAGTTGAGAAAAACAAACTAAAAAATAAAATCTATATTAGAAACAAAGAAAAACAAATGGTCTGATAAAATAGAACACATAGGTCATGTCAGACAGCTCAGCAGGCTATGGCACCTGTCATCAAGTCTGATGACCTGAATCAATGCCCACGACCCATCTGGTAGAAAAACCTCCATGATATGGTTTATATATACACCCATATACACATACATAAATAAATGTAATTAAAATAAATAAAAAAGAAAATATGAAAAGCAATAGTTGCATTAATAACACACATGCGACTAATTAAAGGAATTGATAGCCAGGTGTGGCACACACTTTTAAGCAGAGGAAGGCAGATTTCTGTGAGTTCAAGGCCAGCCTGGTCTGTGTAGTGAGTTTCAGGACAGCCAGAGCAACAAAGTGAGACCCTATTTCAAAAAGACAACGAAACAAAATGTCTTGACATCCTATACCTCTTCCCCCCCTCCCAAAAAAAGGACTTGGAAAATTAAATAACAACAAAAGACAATGATGGTAGTCCTCCAAAGCAGATATCAAAAGATCTATTAACTCTTTAAGGAAATGCTGTGAGTGTTGGTATATAAATATAAAAACCACAAACAAAAGACTTAAGACTATTAGAGTCTGCCTCAAGTATAGCTGGAAAGATGGCTGAGCATTTAAGAGTCCACACTGCCTTCAGGAAACTAGAAACCTGAGTTTGATTTCCAGTCCCCATGTTAGTTGGCTCACAGCCACTTCTAAATTCAGCTTTCAGGAAGATCTGACACTTCTGGCATCTGAGATAGTTATGTGCACATGCCCCACACATACACATAATTAAAAATAAATCTTAAAAAAAGTAGACCTCAAGTATCTATAAATTTAATAAGTAAAACATCTAGCAACTTAAATTGAGTTTGATGGTAGAATACTTGACAGAGATGTGCAAACTATGGGATTTGATCCCCAGCACAAAATTTTAAAAAGTTTGGTGTAAGGAAACGTCGAGAAAATATACATATAGCACTCAAACCTGTGTGAGTGCTAAGTAAAAAGGGTAAGAGTGCAGTGAAAAAAAAAAGAAAAAAAATCTGCTATTTAATGTTACTATTAATACAATATTAATGGTGTAGTGGCATTTCTATTGTAATTTTAATAAATAAGCTTGCCTGAAGAGCTGAGAGTAAAACAGTCCCGCCCCACTGGTCAGCCTTACAGACCAGGTAATGGTAACACACACCTTTAATCCCAGTAGCCACAGTAGTTGCCATAGAAACCAGGTGATGAATGCCTTTAATCCCAGTGCTGCAGGCCTTTAATCCCAGAACTAGAGAGAATTATAAAACGGGAGGAGGCAGCTCTCAGACACAGTCTCATTCTGAGATTCCTGGAGACAGGATCACCATTTCAGACTAAGGTTGAGGTAAGAGCCAATAGCTGGCTGCTTTTCTTTTCAGATCTTTAGGTTGAACCCCAATTTCTCTGAGTTTTTATTAATCATGCATCATTAGTGTTAATATAATAACACTGAATAGGTTGGGGACAGTTGAAATGTTTCAGTGGATAGAAGCACTGCTGTACAAGCCTGACAGTGTGAGTTCAATCTTTGGAATCCATGTAGAAAAGACAGATGTGGTGGCACCCATCTGTAATGCTAGCACTTACTAAAGCAAGATGGAAGACAAGAGGATTCCCTAGAAACTCAAAGCCCAGCCAGCCCAGAGTACGCAGCAAGACAGAAGCAGGTCAGATCCTGCTTTAACAAGATAGGAGAGAACCAATTCTAAAAACTCACTATCTGTGCTGTGACACATGTACACACATGCAAGCACACACATGCACACTTATGAGCCGATGTGTGCACATGAGCACATACTCACACATATCAAACTTTTAGGCACATGTTGCTTCATAAGAACTTGGATCAGAGATAGGAAATTGTGTTCTAGGTTTCCATTCTACCAGAAACAAGTCATGTATTTCTTTCCAAATTACTTCACCATTTTTTTCTAATTACTTGCTACATAAAGTGTAGTTGTATGACTTTCTCAATCTGCCTCTAAAAAATATAAATAGTGGCTGCCAAAGTGTGGTTCATACACTAACACCAATGACATCATTTAGGAATTGTTAGAAGTACAAAACTCTCTGCCTACAGGTTCAGAACAAGCAATTTGTGTTTTAACAAGCCCTCAAGGTGTTTATGATGCAAACGTAAAATCTGGAAAAAGAACATATGAAATCAACTGAACAACCAGAAAGAGGAACTGAAAAATTAAAAACAAAAACAAACACCACCAAATTACAAGAGACTGAGGCAGGATCAGGGATGCCATTCATTGCTTTTCAGACTGTCTCTCTCACTGGCCCGGATGACCTGGGTCCTAGGGATCCTCCCGTCCCTACTTTCTAGCTCTGGAGTTAGAAGTGTACATTGCCAGGCCTGGCATTTTTATGTGAATTTTGAGGATTCAGTTTAGGTATTCATGCTTGCAAGGCAAACACTTTACTGACTGGGTGTCCCACAACTCTTGAAATTTGATCAGATAATTTTCTAGGTTGCTCATATCCTCCCCCAAGTAGAATTAACATTTATGATAATAAATAAACTTTGTTCACTTTTTTTTTTTCTGGGAGATAGAATCTTATAAGCCCAGGCTGGCTTGCAACTCATTATGTCCTAGAGGATAACCTCGATCACCTGATCTTCCTGTCCCTACCTTCTAAGTGTTAAAGTAGCAGATATGGACCATCACGGCCAGCTTCACTTGACAGATCAAAAATAACACACATGCTAAGTTTTAGGCAGTGTCAAATGGAGACTTTAATGCAACAATAATAGCATAATCAGTAAAGTTCATATACAAACTATTGTTTGTATATTTAATTTACATACACATCACAATTGAAAATCAAAGAGTCTATGAAATAATATTGAAACAGGTGTCCAAAGGCCACACTGTAAGCACCATACATTTTCTCTGATAGGAAGCCCTTTAATCTCACTGTGACCTGTTTAATCTTGGACTCAAGTCTCACAAGATTTGTTACTTGGTTTCTAAATACACAGCTATTTTGAGCCAGCAAATGAGAAAGAAAACAAAAATCATCTAAAGACCAAATTGAATTCTGACAACTACTTGGACAAGCGTTCATGAATCATTTCCCTCAAACTCAGATTATGTTTATATCAGTCTTCATCTGGAACTCTTAGATCTGAGTCCCTCACTTTCACCCCTTTGTGAGACAGAGGTCTCAAGTTGGCCTTGAACTCAAGATTCCCCTGCCTCTCCCTCCAGATAGTTAGGATTTACAGGCACAGCTACTACGCTGGGCTCCTAACTGTAAACCTTTCACTTTTTCTGGTTAGTCTTTGCTATTTCTATATCTGCTACTACATGAAATGTTCTTATCAGTTAAGTGTTGGGGGTTGTAGTCTCCTTATGGAGACTCCCTGAAGCGTCTCCCCAACTCTACTTCCTTGTTCCCACAATTCTGTTCTGTCTACTCCACCTACCTAATTTTCTGTCTCTTAAAGGGCCAAGGCAGTTTTCTTTATTAATTAACCAATGAAAGAAACATAGACAGATAACTCTCCTCCATCAGTTAAGGTGTACATTATCAGATGCTGTGGAATAATCTTTTTGTACACTGTGAAGATCTGTCACTTGGATTGGTTTAATAACAAGTCGAATGAGCAATAGCTAGGCAGGATTTTCAGGGCAGAGAGGATGCTGGGAAAAAGGGTAGAGACATTGAGAATCCCAAACCAGACCCTGAAGCAGCAACATGGGAAGTTCATAGATGAGGTAAATGAGCCTCAGAGCAGCACACAGGTTAATAGAAATAAGTTAATTTAAGTTATAAGAGCTGGCCTAAGCTATAGCCAAGCTTTCATAAATAACAAGTATCCCTGTGGTTATTTTGGAACTGGCTGGTGGAAGAGAAAAGTCTGCCTGTAATCAGATTTTAGAAAAACATTTCCCTTTAGAAGAGATTAGCGTTGTTCTAAGATAACAGATTGAGACTCTGATTTGAAAAATCTATGTTGTTTATCTACTTCAGGTTTTCACATTTTATTTCGGGGAGTTCATTAATTTTCTGAAGTCAAGCCATAGACCTCCAGTTGACTAGAGTCTCCAGACTGAGAATGTTTACATTAAGTAACAACAATATATATACCGAGTTCATTGATTATTTTTGAATTATGATGAGCTAGGCAGCATTATAAATGTTTAATAAGCATATCCAAAGCAATACCAGTAAGTGTAGTTTAGAAGTCAATACTACAACAAGCTTCTTTTAAGACTAAAGTGAGCCGCATATGATACAATTTGTGGTAGAGTGTCTGCTTACCTAGCATGTGTGAGGTCTTATGTTTAATCTCCAGCTTTTCAAGGAAGAGCCAGAGAAACCAGAGATAAGGAAAAGGGAGCAAGGGAGAAAAACCCTAAAAATTAGGGCCAGTCATGGTGGTATATCCCTTTAAATCCAGCACTCAGGAGGCAGAAGCAGTTGGATCTCTGTGAATTTGAGACCAGCCTGGTCTACAGAGTGAGTTCCAGGATAACCAGGATTGTTACACAGAGAAACCCTATCTTGAAAAACCAAAGGGGGGAGGTGGGAGAGTAGAAAAAAAAAATCTTAAAATCACCTGATGTGGATTTTTGTCATTTACTAGGATGGCCTTGGGCTTCAGCCTCATCAGTGTAAACAAAACAAATTAGTTCACAAGACTCCTGTGATGACTAAATGAGATAACCCACATTAAACTCTTAGCATAGGACAAGTGGCCCATAAATGACAGCTATTATTCAACTCAATTAGCTCATTTTTGTTGCAGGGATTTACAGTTTTGCAAAGTGTTAGCTAAACATATGATCTCTCCTGATTCTACCAAGCAGGAACCCTTGTATTGTATTCCCATTTTACAGTGGGCAAGAACAAGTAAAATGATTTACCCAAGGACATTAATTAGCAGGACTAGGTATTTGAACTTTTGATCACACTAGGAAGTATAGTTTAAGAATACTCCTCTCTCAAGTTTAGAAACTTTGCTTTATATGCTCTGGAGCTGGGCCATACAAACAGAAGCACACAGTACTGTCTATCCTTTTGTGATGGGCTTATTTCACTTAGCACAATGCCTTCAAAGTTCAGCATGTTCTAGTATGTGTCAGAGTTTCCTTTTTCAAAAGAGTCAGTATTTTTAAAGATTTATTTTTATTATTTTAAGTTATCTGTCTCGTATGGGTGTTGGGGGCCTTGGTCTCCTGGAGCTGGAGTTACAAGTGGTTGTGAACAGCCTAGAGTGTGGGGGAACTTGTCCTAAAGCAGTAGTCACTGTTGACTGCTAAACTCCAACTCCAGGATTTTCCTTTAAAAAGTGGAATAATGTTGCAAATATATACAGAGCATTTTGTTCACCCATTTGCTATCTGTGGCTGGACTACCCTGCCCACGCTCCTTCTTAAGCACTGATAACACTATTCACTTGAGCCTGCTTACTATGTTTCAGATTATTCACTCTTTACCTCCACTATCCCTTCATCCCTCAGGCCTTTTTGAAACGAAAACACAAGTAAGGTAGTTTAGTGGCAGTAAAGTTGTTCCCCCCCCCCCCCTTGCTGTTTTTCTCAGGAGCTCCACCACAAATCAACATAAAGGAAATGGGTGACCCTCAAATCAGTTTAACTCAGTTGGGAGGATAGGACAATTTATTAGCAACTAAAATAACAAATTAGGTATGAATGTATCTATAAATCACTGTGCTCTTAATAAGGGATAATGAAATGGTTTTGCTGGACATTAAATGGAGTTCTTTAGGAAAGAGACAGTAGCAACCCTGTTTGGGGGCTGGCCTAGGAAAATCTCTGCAGTGATTCCTCTTAAGACAATTTAGAAGGAGCTCAAACACACTAAAACTGCTACTATCTTAGTAACCTAAACCTCTCCATTGGTTTAAAGATGAAGTTTTAATTGGTGGTGTTTCTCTACTTTCAACTTTATAACTGCGAGGTGAAATTAACCACAAGCTTCGGCACACAGTTCTCACAAACAGGCAAACCACAACGGAAAGGAGTACCAACCTGACTTCAAAAACAATGACGATTTAAAGATGCACATGAATCCTTTCTTCACTTCAGTGATTCAAAGAGTACAGGAAGGCTTGAGTTGTGAGTATGTACTAGTCGGGGGCCATAACAGAAGATACTGAAATAAAATTTTCTGAAATTTCCAGACTACAACAGTGTAAACCGAGTAGGTTGTCTTTCTTTGTGTGAACCATAACAGAACTTACAGTCATATGCAAACTTAAGACCAACTACCTCAAGAAGTTGGGCTGCCAGCAGGATCCACAAAACCCCTGCGTTTTCTGGCAGCTATTCTGATCCTATCAACCATTCTCCCCAGATTTTCGCTTGCTACAAAGCCCGGCTGTCACTCGGTCACCACAGACATCTAGGAGGCCAATCCAGTCTTAGGCTCCCTTAAGATTCTCCCGATGTTCTTCCAAAAGAGTCATCTGCCCACCAGGCTCCGGGACACTCATTGCCTCCACGAATCGCCCAATACCTTCACCCCACCGTCCAACCCAGAAGCACTGAAACCTCGAAGCACGCACGCTGTGCTTTCACCCTCGCTCACTAGTTCGCGCCCTCGGATATTGGGAAAAGCCGCTTGGAAAAGCAAACTTTCTGAGCATTTGAAGTGGCAGACTCACAGCTGGTTGATGGCGTTCTGCGAGATGACCGCATTGGCAGAGAAGTAGGGGATCATGTCGGGGCCACCGAGGCTGCAGGTGCTGGCAGGGGGCGCCTTCCTTTCGCCGGCCAAAGTACTCAGGGTCATGGAGCCCACTCACGAAGCACAGCTCCGCATCTTGGACCCGCGCTGAAATAACCCGGGCCAGAGACGCGGTTCCTGACCGCCGAGCTGAATCCGCAGGGGAGCTCCGAGGCAGCCGCCGAAGCCCCGGGCTCGGTTGTGGAGTCTGGGCTGACGGGCGCCGCCAGCAGCCCTCCCCCATCCGCGTCCGGGGCGGGGCACCCGGGAGGAGCGGCCTAGAGCGTCCGGAGGGTGGGCCCCGCCGGCGCCCCGCCCCGGAGCTCCAGGCACCCACACGGATCCCGCAGTGCGTCCGGGCCTGCTGGGTAAGGGTCTGCAGGAGACCGCAGCCTGGTTGAGTGAGTGTAGTTTGCAGAATTTCTCTACTCGGAATGATTAACTGAAAAGCACCAGCTCTATGTATTGTAGCTTCTTAAACAGCTCTATACACTAAACCTGAAACAAACCAAGTTTATGAATGGTCTTCATAGTTTTTTTTAAGGCTTTAACACCGCGTAGTTAAATATTAATAAATGGCTTTCTTGGGTCCTCAAAGTGGAGCTCAAGAGATAATGGCGTGTGGACCTTTACACTCTAGATAAAATCTGCTAACCCTTGTACATAAATAATAAGAAGATTCACAGCCTTAGCTGTACATACAATTTGTGAAGATTAAACATCAGTGCCTAACCTACACTTTAGACCAACTAAATTGTCTTTGGAATACGATCTAGATGTCGGTATCTTTTTTTCCGAAGATCTTCTGTTTCCATCTTTTGCTTTTCCCATCACATGGCATTCTCTGAAACCTTCCAAGGTTTAAGCCCTTCCCGCACTCCTTCCTGGAGTTGCTAAGTAGTGCTTTTCACTAGGAACTATCTTTGTAAAAGGTGCCTCTTTCCTGTTTCAGGGAGTGGGCACTCTGCAAGCTCCCTATCCTCTGGCTCTTCCCAATTTTACATCAGAGCAAATATTTTAGGAATCAGTATTTTTTTGTTTTAGCATTTCTGAATAACTGACAAAAATATATATATATATATATATATATATATATATATATATATATATATATATTAATGGTGCTGCCATAAGAATCCAAAAGACAGAAATTAATAAACTTTAAATCAACCAATTAGAAAGGACTAGTCACTTTCACGTATTAGGATCAAGAAAAACAACAACAAATCTTTGTTTTATAATAAAGTACAGGGGAGCTTAACCATTTTCAATATGCAACAATGAAATAATCTAAAACATAAAATTCTATGCTTAAAACCAAGATTACTTTTTATTTAGTTGACTATAAACTTCAAGCTATTACCAAGGTGCTGAGCAGCTTGGAATTCTGTGATGCATACAAAAGGTGGTGTCCAGCGTCTCAGAGATCTGGTAATAGAAAAGATCCAGGTGGCAAGTGAAGGGTTAAGGGAAAGACTGGATGTTAAGAGTTTCATCATCTTCACCCATCTCTAGGAAGGAAATGTTTTAAGATTTGTTCAAGCTGTGTCAGCAGGCACCCAAATGGCAGTATAAGAAAAAAAATCTGCTGATACACCCCAAAATAAAATGCTTAAAATATCTGGCAAACTTGCCAGTTTGAAACTTCTTCCAGGCTGTAATTTATTACAGTCGCCTGCTGCGGAAAAAAAAAAAAAAAAAAGGCAGGAGGTACTTTAGAACAGCATCAAGGTGAGCCCCGTTCCTTTCATGACACAGCAAGAGATAGAAATTTTTATTGAAGTCACTATTAAATAATGTCATTTAGGAAAGATGATGGCATGGTAGTCATCATTATCTGAAAAGAAAAGCAGTTCAGCAGAAAATTTTTATTATTTGATTCTATCAAAATAATTATTTCTTGCATTTAAAAATGCCAGGGATAATGATTCACACATACATATTTGTAAATATGTATATTTATGTCACATAAAAGGTTCCCACAATGATGTCCCAGAAGTGCACAGTCCTATGGTTTTCCCTAAAAGACCCTCATCACAATCCAAGTAAGTAAACAGTTTAATGCCTCTAATTTAGTCCTCCTAAACTTTGAACAGTAACAGAGAAATCTGAAAGTTGCTAAGACACATTCTTGATTTGTTTTGTTTTTTTAGAGAAAAGTCAAGTTATCTTTTTTTTCTTTTTTAAAGACAAGTTTTCTTTGTATAGCCCTGGCTGTCCTGGGAACTCACTCTGTAGACCAGGCTGGCCTCGAATTCACAGAAACCCCTGCTTCTGCATACTGAGTATTGGTATTAAAGGGGTATGCCACCATGACTGGCCACCATCACTCAGCTAATCAAGCTATCACTTTAAACTGGGAAAATTTTAAGGAAAAGATTCTGCTACTGTCTGTTTTTAAAAGATGGAACACTTTTCTTTTAAGTCTGTAGGGTCAAATGTCAATCATTTCAGTTTCTGTTCAATTTAATCCCTTATTCTCTCCACAGTCAAGCTCTCTAAACCTAAGAAAATTAAAAGAAATTAAAAAATTCTTCCAAATTAGACTAAACAGCAAGAAATAAACTAAGCTAATTTCATACTCTATATCAAATTAGAGGGGCTTTCTGTTTTTCCTGTTTATTTTTAATTTCACCAAGTCTGCGAAGAAAAACTATCCTCTTTCTTTGTACTCTTTCTACTTGAGTTAAAAGATGTAAGGTGAGTTTTGTCATATCACTTGTGACATATATTTTCAAAGGTTCAAAATGTTCATAGCATTTAAAAAATTAAAGTACCCCAGATGTCCCTTGAACTGTCCCATAAAGTACTTTTATTACTGCATGTCCACATTTCTCTCACTAAGGTTCAACTACTTAAAACAATGACCACTGGAGACTTGGCATGCTTACTTGACTGTACTCTAGACCTGGAGGTGCACTGCAGTGTGACTGAAAGATGTAGTCATACTTTTGCTGCTGGGAACATCATTTGAATTAATTGCAAATTAGAATGCGGCTAGAAACATCTCAGAGGGCATAATTCTAGTTCTAATGGTCACTTAACAAACTAAGACTTTGATCAGTGTCACTTAATTCATCTGTTTAAATGATATAATAAGACCTTTAAAAAAATCTCCAAATTTGTTCTGAAAGTTGAAATCGTACAGAGACTTTTCTCATCCCAACTAAAAATCCTGAGGAGGCAGGTGTAGCAGTGTGTGCTAATATAATCTAACACTTGGGAGGCTGGAGCTGCAGGATTACAAATTCAAGGTTAGCCTGCACTAACACAGGAAAACTCTTCTCTCAAATAAGCAAGCAGGGCCAGTGAGATGGCTCAGTAAGCAGGACAACCTGAGTTCAGTCCCTGGGACCCACAAGGCTAAAGAGAAATGTCTTCCACAGGTTGTCCTCTAACCTCAACACTGGCACTGTGGTGCTGTGGTGTGCCCATACATGTGCACACATGCGTGCATACATTCATGCACACACACAATATAAATAAGTGTAATTGAAAAAACAAACAAGCAAACAATAGATATAAAGAGACTCTGAAACATGAAATATATATTTAATTCACTTAAGATAGTCACCTAATTCAAATCAATAGAGACTGGCAGTTAAAAACTCTGGTTTTATAACTAATAAATAAGAGTTGAGGCAACAGTATTTGTACTTAATTTATGGAGTTATTTTGGGGATTAATTAAAAACAGTATCTATATTTTAAAAGAATACCTAGCACAGCGATCTACTCTTTGGCTTTAATGTCTGGTATATTAACGCCCCCACTATGTAGCATGAATTTCTGTTTTTTCCATAGACATTAAAAAGTGCTTATGACTATGATATAAGGAGTTCTAGGGCTGGGCATGGTGGCATACATGTTTAACCCCAGCCCTCAGGACGCTGAGGCAGGAGAATCTCTGTGAGTTTGAGGCCAATCAGGGATACATAGTGAGAACCTGTTTAAAAAAAGAAAGTTCTAGGGCCAGTGAAATGACTCAAGTGGTTCAGGGCAGTTGCTGCCAAGGCTGCTGACCTGAGGTTCAGCCCCACGTGGTAGAAGGGCAGCACGAATTTCTAACAAGTTGTCTCTCATCTCTGTGCATATACACATACAGAAAAAAAAAATGATTTTTCTTTTTAAGATCCACAAACAAAAGTATTATGTGGACAACATGACAGTTTTTATTATCATAAACTGCTCAGTTTCCAGTAACAGAAACTACTTTTATTTACTTGTTTTATTATCTAAAAGTTGATGAAATGAATGAAAACTGAAATACATACAAACATCTTTATGCATCAAAATCTCATTTGGGAAGTTCACTGTCATTGTTCACAAGGCAGCTCATCATGGTAACTCATTATCACAGTCTATCATCGTCTGGATACTTGCAATGTTTGCTGGATTTTTCTATTTTTAAGCTTTCAAATAATAGCATTAACTTATGCAACTATAGTCTGTTAAGCACTTGATCATAAGAAAAATGATTATACTAAGGCAGAGGGCCTAATTTTGTTTTTATTTTTTCTCTAAGGGCTTGGTTATAGAGAAATAAATAGAAATCAATCCCTTGAGTGCCTTAAAGATACAAAACAAAAATCTTACTACCTGGACGTAACACAAACCTGCTGTCTCTTGTTAATCTGTAAAACGCCAGGACAAAACTCTCAAGATAACACTACCAATTATCAGGTTTGTTTGTCCATACAGGACTCAGAGCTATCTTAACACACTTAGTCGAAGACATTCTTAAACAATACAAACACCACGATGTTGACAGCCTGCTGAAAGCATCATGTTTGGTGGGGTGTTTAGTTTAAAATACCTGACAATAGTGTTTTAAACACTTGAGTTGAACAATGTCACTAAGCCTTTATAGTCATGTACTTAGAACTTCCACACAAGAGCAATGTGGAAACACGGAGGGATCTGCATATTAACACTGTAGAAAAGATCTCTAAAGCATTCATCCCCCCTGGTCTTAGCCACCATATGCTCCTGCACAAGGACATGCAGCAATACTGCTTTCTTCAGGTTACACAATTCCCACACTTCTATTGTTTAGTAAAAATAATAGGCATTTATGGATCACTTTTCACATTCAACACATCTCACAAAACATTAACTATTTAGTTCCTGCTCTATTTCTTCATTCTGTTTTTTAAACCACTTAAAAGACACAGCAACACATGGTAAGTGTTACTCCCAACCACAAGAATTCAGAAAGGTAAAAGAAATGTTATTTTTCTCATCTCATGTCACTCACAGGTAATTAGAATAATTATTTTCAGAAAATTTCTTCACATATGCAAATAAGAATGTAGCTACCCTTTAGGATGTTCACATGATAAACATGAACACATAATGGTATGATGTGTTTTTATTTTGCTTATTGCTACTGTTTATCATTACATCTTGGGTATGTTCCCATGATTATATAACTCTACCTAATTCTATTTTTTTTTTAGAGACAGGGACTCTCTACATAGCCATGGCTATCCTGTAACTCACTACGTAGACTAGGCTGATCTCTAACTCAAGGGCTCAGCCTGCCTTTGCCTCCCATGTTAGGGAGGCATGTGTTACCATACCTGGCCTACCTAATTCTTTTAAGGGAGTAATTATATGACCTATATAATTTGTTTAAACAATTTTCTGCTAATAGACATTTGTTTCCAGTTATTTAATCACTGAACATGCTTTTACACTTGGAGAGAAAGAAGAGTCATTGTTACTGGGATTAAATCCAGGGCCTTACAAATGGTAGACTTTGTAGTTCCCAAAATTTGTGCATGCATATCAACATATATGTTCATGGATACTTAGAGGTGGAACTGGAGTTAATTAAAGATGTTTTCAATATCTTAAGATGTAGTAGATATTAATTAACTGCCCTCAGTAAAGGGTTTTCTCCATGGAATCTTTAGTCTCTCCTACCCCATGATCTATTAAAAAACAAACTTAGGACCCAAGATGGGTTTTCTATGCCGTAATCTGCCCTATTACATTAAAACAAGTATACCGAGTACTGAAGAGATAGTTTAGTCAGTAAAGTGTTTGCCTTCCAAGCACGAGGACCTAAAATTGATCCTCAGAAACCATATTAAGAAAAAAAGCCATTGTATGTATTCTGATACTAGGTAATTGAGTTAGGAGGATCCTGGTGCTTATTGGCTGGCAGCCTACTGTACTGAGTTTCAGTCAGTGAGAGACTATGTCTCAAGAACAGAAAAGGAAAAAAAAAGGAGGGGTGAGAAAGAAAAAAGAGAAGAGGAGCTGGATGGTACCTGAGAAAATGGCACTTGTGGTTGTCCTTCAACCTCTACATGTTCATAGAGATAGGCACACACAACTGCTACATGTTCATGTACACACACACACACACACACACACTACATCAGGACTGGTGTATGTATTAGAAAAGTAAGTAGGCCTCAAATGAAACTATAAAAAAATACAAGATTATAAAGAGAAAACATTGTTAGGAACTATATCATGGTTTATAGATTCCCAAAGAATCACTCAGACTATAATTAAATAAATACAATGCATTTTATTAGAATTTTAGTTGAGAATTTAGTACATGTATATAATGAAATATGATCATTCCATGCCCAATTTCCCATAACTCTACTATAGTCCCTCATAGCATTGTTCTTCCTCAAACTACCTTAAAGATAATATAAATTTATAGATATTTTTAAATGGGGGCTGGGGAGATGACCAGCAGTTAAGAGCTCTTGTTGCTCTTGTTGAATACCCCAGGTTCAGTTCCTAGCACCCACATGGAGGCTAACAACCATCCGCATACACACTCCAGTTCCAGGGGATATAAAACCATCTTCTAGCTTCCTTGGGCACCAGGCATACACAAATGCAAGCAAACACTCATACATGCAAAATAAAATAAATCTTAAAAAAGTTAATTTAAAATACAATCAATTCTAACCCTCATACTGTATAATATAGGAGAATGAAGTCAATTACAACCTATACTAAGAATGTAGTAGAATGGAGTGAGACAGAGAAAGCTGGAAGTGAATTTGGGAGTAACAAACTGGAGAGTAGACGAGTCTTGAAAGAGGAAAATGATAACTGATAGGCTAATACTTGCTGAGCTGACATCCAGTGTGCTTTATTAAAAATTTACATGTGTTGGAGATGGAGAAGTAGCTCAGCAGTTTAAACCACCTGTTGCTCTTGCAGAAGACCCTGGTTTGGTTCCCAGTACCCATATGGCAGCTCTTAACTATCATTATCTCTTGTTCAGGGGACTCTACGCCCTCTTCTAGCTCGTGAGCGCCAGGCACAATTGTGGTGGTGTACATACACAGGCTCAGGCACAAACTTATACACACAAAATAAATAAATCAAACTTTATTTAAAAAGTTTAGCTGTATTATCTTAATTCTCAAATAACTCTTAGTGAATTATTATCTTTATGAGGTTCAGAGTAGTTAAATAATTTGTCTAAGCATACACATTATTTATTTTACTGTATGTGTATGAACATTCTGCCTTCATGTGTATGTCTGTGCATCACTTAGGTACTTGCTGTCAGTCTTAGTTAGGGTTTCTATTGCTGGGAAGAGAGACACTAGACCATGGCAACTCTGATAAGGGCAGGACATTTACTTGGTGCTGGCTTACAGTGCTGAGGTTTAACTCTATAATTGTCATGGTGGGAAGCATGGTGGTGTATAGGCAGACATGGTGCTAGAGAAGCAACTGAGAATTTCTACATCTGGATCCCACGGCAGCAGAAGAAAGGAATGATACACTGGCAGACTTGAGCATCTAAGACCTCAAAGCCACCCGCAGCAACACACTTCCTCCAACGCCACCCACACCTCCTCCAACAAGGTCACACCTCCTAATAGTGCCACTCTCTAAGGGCCTATGGGGGCCTTATGGAGGGCATTTTTATTCAAACCACCAGTGTCCCCTGGATTATCAGAAGAAGAAGATGTTATTGGATTCCTCTAAATAGTTGTGAGCCACCATGTGGGGGCTGGGTTGGTCCTCTGCAAGAACAACAAGTTCTATAAATTGCTGAGCCACCTCTCCAGTTTCCACAACACTATCTCAAACCCAGCTAGTCATCCTGGCTTCAGGATTGATTTCTCTCTCTTACTGCTTTCTTTTTTAAAAAAAAAATTTTTTTTGGTGGGGAGAGATTGGATGAGATGGTGCCATGGTGTACGCTATGGAGGTCAGAGTACAACACATGGGAAAAGGTGCTTTTCTTTCCACCTTGTGAATCCTAGGATCTGAACTCAGTTCTGTTAGTCTTGGCAAAAAGCACCTTTACCTGCTGAGCCATTTTGCTGATCTGGTTTTGTTTGTTTATAAAGACAGGTCTCTGTATGTAGCCTGGCCTAGATGCAAACTCAACATCTTCCTGCCTCAACCTCCTGAGCACTAGGATTATAGGCCTGTGCCACCACACCCAGCTAATTTGGTGGTTTCGTTCTTTCCTGTCTTCAAGTCTTATTATTTTCAGTGTTCAAACTGTTTCCTATCTAGGACCACTTTCATCTAAACTTTCAAGTTATCCATATATTTTTTTTGTTAAGTTTTGTTTCTGTTAATTCTTTTTTTCATTTTTTTATTAAATTATATAATTTTACAAATTTTCACCTCCTCCCCTCCTCCCATTTCCCCTTCCCTCCCCCTTCCTCCTCCCTCTCCATATATATTTTTGAGGCCTATTTTATCTTTCAGTAATTAGAATCCCTCACTGGATTCTTTTTGTTGTTTTGAAACAGTGTTTCATATACTCCAGGCTGGCCTCAAACTTTCTAGGTAGCTGAAAAATGACCTTGAACTTCTGATGTTCTTGCCTCCACCTCCTAAGTGCCAGGCTTATAGGAATGTACCATCATGATTTATATACAAGAATGCCAAGTGCCTGGCATAAAGATTTTTATCACTCTATTTGTATTAGGTAAGGAAAGCCTGTTATCATCACCTTTACTCCAGAGATGAAGAAACTTGAGGTCTAGAAGGTAAGGACCCAAATTTATATAGTAGATCTCAGAGCTAGGGTTTGAAAGTAGGTCTTCCAGGCTGAAGAGATGGCTCAGTGGTTAAGAGCACTGTCTGCTCTTCCAAATTCCAAAGGTCCTCAGTTCAATTCCCAGCAACCACATAGGGGCTCGCAACCATCTGTAATGAGATCTGGTGCCCTCTTTCTGGCCTGCAGGCATACATGCAGACAGAATACTGAGAATACTGTATAATAATAAATAGATAAAATCTTTTTTAAAAAAAGAAAGAAAAGTAGGTCTTACGGTTAGGTCCAGTGATCAAGCTGAAGGTTTATGGGGTGGCATTAACTGTTTATCACTCCTTTAGAATGAATTCAAGATGGGCATGGCAGTTCACGCCTGTTAACCCAGCACTCTAGCATCTGAGTAGGAGGGTTGCGAGTTTGATGCCAGCTTGGGTTACACTGTAGACTGTCTCAAAAAGCAAAATATGAGGGGCTAGAGAGATAGACCAGTAGTTAAGAGCACTTGTTGCTGCTCTTACAGAGGACCCACGTTCAGTTCCTAGCTGCTGTATATGTGGCTCACAACCATCCATAACTCAAGTTTCCAGGAAGACCCAATGCCCTCTTCTGGCCTCCTTGGGCACCAGATGTGAATGTGATGCACAGACATACATGCAGACAAAACACCCTATACAACATAAATAAAAATAATTTTAAAAATTTAGACCAGATGTGGATGGCTTTAATGCTAGTAACTAAGGAGTAGAGGCAGAAAGATCTTTTTTGTTGTTGTTAGAGGTCAGCCTCGTGCATATATTGAGTTCCAGACCAGCCAAGCAAATAGCAAGGCCTTGTCTCAGAAAAAAAAGAAAGTCAAAACAAAGACAAAACTTCCCTATATTCCACATAATATAAACTGCCAGTCACATGATAAAATATGAACTGTATATGAATATTCTAATTGTTCTCTATAGAAGCTAATCAAACATGGCCAGTCGAGGACTGAAATACAGAGTAAGTTGCCCGTGCACATTCTGGTTGGATGACTGAGCCTTTATACCACAGCCCACTGTTCTTTCTGGGAGCTGCCTTGTTTTACAGTTATACATTAAGCTCTAGAGACAAATATTTCCCAAGGACCATAGACTATTAATACTGAGGTTCTGGTTTCCTTGGGATTTTTAATCTCTCTTGATAATTAAAAGGAACAGTTCCTAAAGTTCCTTTCGCCTTTCACTGCCTCACCTCCTTACCTGCTGCTCTTGCTCTGTAGGTTACGACTTGTCATACAGATAACTCCGGAAGGGCCCTGGAATACACGGCCAGGAGGCAAGGGCTTTATTTTTCTTCAAGCTTGCCACTAGAACCTTTCAGGAGCCAAAGTTACAAATTGCAGCCGGACTGATTCAGCCCTTCTCAAGCATTTTTAGTGACTATGCCAGTTTGTTTTAGCAATGTTCAGGTCTCCAGCCCTGGCAGAGTGTCATCATTATCTCTGAATCCCTTCACATATTAAACTGCCGTGATGGCATTTTCACGGCTATGACTTTTATTCCTGAATGTGATGTGGACATGCAAAAATCACACACGTTTATATACAATTATGCAACTTTAACAGCCATGTGCCTATATGTTTAAAGAATGGTAAGCACAATGCTCATCATGCATACTTACGCTTAAACTCTCTTTTCTGTTCTGTGCTTCTTTCTGTTCCAGTTACTTCCCTTTTCCCTTCCTTCTTTCCGTCCTTCCTTCCCTTCCTTCCTTCCTTCCTTCTTCCTTCCTTCCTTCCTTCTTCCTTTTTGATTATTCGAGACAGGGTTTCTGTGTAGTTTTGGAGCCTGTCACAGAACTCACACTGTAAATGAGGTTGGCCTTGAATTCACAGAGATCTGCTTGTTTCTGCCTCCTGGGAGTCGTGGGATTAAAGGCGTGCACTACCACTGCCCAGTTCCATCACATTACTCTGAAGCAAACCAAGGGTATATGATGTATGTTTCTTAATCCTTGCTAGAAATTGTCATTTTTTAAATAATCATTTTTTTTAAGCTGTATACATCAACTAACTGAGAAAGGTACCTTTTACCAGATCCTATTCATCTACCTTAGTTGGAAGGCCAGCTGGACCATGGATCTAAGTGAAGTACAAAATACTCTGCAAAGGAGGAGGAAGACCTAAATAGCAAATCTTTCTATTATTTTTAAATCATGAAGTATTTCATTACACATTCTGTATACAGTCAAATACTCAAGAATATGTTTTATTAACATTTTACTATCTAAAAATGAAACATTTCCTGGGCAGTGGGTGGCGCACAACCTTAATCCCAGCACTCAGGAGGCAGAGGCAGGCGGATCTCTGTGAGTTTGATGCCAGTGTGATCTATGAGAGCTAGTTCCAGAACAGGCTCACAAAGCTACAGAGAAACCCTGTCTTGAAAAACCAACAAAAAAAAAAAAAAAACAAAGGCTCTAAAAAACTTTGTCTGAACCTCATTGACCCTCACTTTGTAAGTAATTATACTCTTGAATTTGGTGCTTATCTTTCTTTTCCTATTTAATTTATGTATATGGCAATTTTAATGTAAAACTATTAAAGAAATTACTGCTCATAAAGCATTTAAAGTTTTTTGGTTTTTTTTTTCTCTAGGTTGACATATAAAATACATAGAGAAATACAAACATTTTTCTTGCTTAAATGCTTCTAATCCAGACTGGGCCAACAAGGTGGCTCACTGGGTAAGGTGCCTGTTGCCTATTTTATGATCTGATTTGATACCCTCATGTTTGAAGGAGAAAACTGACCACTGAAAATTGTCCTCTGATCTCCACAACATGCCCTCCCAACATGCTACATTTACACAATAAAGAAATAAATATATTTAAAAAATCCCAAACTCCTTTTTAGTTCAGGGATGAATAAATGGGTAGATACTGATACCTAACAATCCAATACGGCAAAATATCAGTTGAAGAACCTAGAGGTTACATTTGGGTTTTTTGCCTACTAATTCATCTAATTTGCTTGCATGCTTTAAATTTTCAAACAATATGCTAGAGAAGTGAACTGGAATAAGGGCTAGATACCTATAATATCACTACTGGCTGAGGCAAGAAGATCACCATGAGTTCAAGCTACTCTGTGCTGCTGAGTGGGGCCCTCTCTCAAAACAAACAAACAAACAAACAAACAAACAAACCACTTCTATTTCCTATTTTGGTCAAAAGTCTTAGTGAGAAGGGATTAGGTGCTTTCAGATTTTAAGGAAACTAGTATGCTAGTGGAAAACAATAATTAGGTTGATAGTTTAATTACTGTTGAGCTCTAGTGTTATTATTAATAATGAAAAGGGTAAAGCTTAGTTCCTTCAAGATTTATCTTCACAGTTATTTCTTGGAAAACAGTTATTTATCTTTTATTTTACTAAGCCATTTTTGGAAATTCATAATAATGATAAACTCAATGTTGGAAAAAGGCTTATTGAGTGTGTGATTACCCTTTGTATGCTGTTGAATACTACTGGCTAATAAGAATCTGCTTTGGGCTTATTGCAGCACAGAATAGGCAAGATGGGAATTCCAAGCAGACATAGGACGAAGAGAGTAGGTGGAGTCAATGTGATGTCATGAAAGCCGATGGAGGAGAAAAGATGTGAGCTTTCAGCCAGAACCTTTCTGGTAACCACAAGCCTTGTGGTAAACATAAAATAATAGAAATGGGTTAATTTAAGATATAAGAGCTAGCTAGCAATATGCTTAAGTGATTGGCCAAACAGTGTTTTAATTAATAAAGTCTGTGTGATTATTTCAGATTGGGTGGCCAGGACAAACAAGCAGCCTCCACCAACAGTTTATGGTTCATGAACATTCCTAATAATTGTTTATTTATTGCTTGTGTAGACAAGTAGTTGTTTTTTTATCAATAATAAATGTCTTCAGTCTTGTTCTTTTCTTCTTTTCCTCCTCCCTCCCTCCCTCCCTCCCTTTCTTTCTTGTCTGTCTGTCTGTTTGTCTGTCCTCTCTCTCTCTCTCTCTCTCTCTCTCTCTCTTTCTCTTTTTTCCCTTTCTCTTTCCTTTTTGAGGTAGGGTTTTCTCTGTGGAGCCCTGGCTATCAAACTACCTTGCTTTGTAGACCAGGCTGGCTTCCACTCAAAGAGATCTGCCTGCCTCTGCCTCTGCCTCCTGAGTTGTTGGGATTTAAGGTGACTGGCTCTGGCTTTGTTCTTATTGTCAGTTGGTATCACAGCTCTCAACTGCAATTAGAAGGATTAAGAAGGGATGATAAACAGTGAGATGGTGTCTAATCAGAGCTACTAGTAAGATCTTTTAATCAAATCAAAAAAAACATGCCCCCCAATAACAGTGAGATAGGAACTATAAACATTTGTACAATACTAATTTACTATTTTAAATATTTAATATTTGCTTACTATTTAAACCTTAAGTAGAAGCTAAAGGAGCATTTCTGTTTTAGTTGTATCTTAAAGGTACCACATTACTGGGAATACATTATTAATTTAATTGTTTATAAAATATGTTATCCTTAAGCAATATAATTTAATAATAATTACATTAATTTAATAGTAATTACATTTGCAATTGGAATTTTCATAGGTAAAGTAACACATTTAGAGAAAACCACGTGAATGCTGTTTAGTACCCAGGCTTTCAAAAGTTGTTGCAGGGTATGATGGCATATATAGCTTCTTTATTCATTAACCAATAAAAGCAACACATATACAGAAGGACTTCCCATACCAATAGATTAAAGGAGCAAAAAAAATGAGCCACATAAAGATGGAAAATACATTGAGAGTCTGGATTATGTATATTATCGTGTTTTTCTTTGAATTTTTGACTGTGAATGAGCTAAGTACAGAGAGACATTTTACTGTATGGGTTGCTAAGCTAAACCAACATATATATTTTAAAGGTACCTTGACTTCAAAATTTGGGTCTAAGAATATGTTGCTTTGGAAAAGAGGTCCTGCTTTTGTTTCCACAGAGGATAGAAGGCTGTGGATTCCTTACCAGCTAATATGGTTTGGCCAAACAAGATCTGATGGAGGAGGGTCATCTGTCTATGTGTTACTTTCATTGGTTAATAAAGAAACTGCCTTGGCCCTTTGCTAGGACAGAAAATTAGGTAGGCGGAGTAAACAGAACAGAATGCTGGGAAGAAGGCAGATGCCTCAGGCAGTCACCATAGCTCTCCTCTCCGAGATGGATGCAGGTTAAGATCTTTCCTGGTAAGCCACCACCTCGTGGTGCTACAAAGATTACTAAATATGGGTTAAAGCAAGATATGAGCATTAGCCAATAAGAGGCCCAGAAGAGGGCACCAGATTCTCATTACAGATGGAAAGGCAGAATAGAGTAAGGCAGGAATTCCAAGCAAAGAGAGGAGGAAAGAAGGTAGAGTCAGGGAGACATCATGTAGCTGTGGAAGGAGAAAGATACCCGCAGGAGCCCACTGGAACCTTGCCAGTAGGTCACGACCTAGTGGTGATGCATAGATTAATAGAGATGGGTTAATTTAAGATATAAAAACTTGTTTGCAATACACCTAAATGATTAGCCAAGCAGTGTTTTAATTAATATAGTTTCTGTGTGATTATTTGGGTCTGGGTGACAGTCTCCACCTACAACTTCCTCCCTGTTTTAATCTAAAGAAAGGACAGCTTTAGATGGACAAACTAAAGCATTAATCATATCTATATGTATGTATACGTAATGCTGCTTATATTTTCTTTCTTTTTTAAAAATTTATTTATTGTGTGTACAGTATTCTCAGTATTCTGTCTACATGTATGCCTGCAGGCCAGAAGAGGGCACCAGATCTCATTACAGATGGTTGTGAGCCACCATGTGGTTGCTGGGAATTGAACTGAGGACCTTTGGAAGAGCAGGCAGTGCTCTTAACCGCTGAGCCATCTCTCCAGCCCCTGCTGCTTATATTTTCATACAGACATGAGAGAATTTACATGCAATCCTACAGTAATAAAAAGGGACCCTCTAGTACACAGAATTTGAATTTTATATATGAACCTCAAAGCAGGGCTTTGAAAGATTCTTTCAAATACAAATTTGTATTCAGACATACATATATATACATACACTTTCTTTCATGCTTTACATATAGGTAAACAAGACTGTACCAAATAAATGCCAATTCTGCTAGTATTTTGTCAAGGTAGAGAATATATAGTTACACATAAAATATAGCTTACAATAAAGGAGGGAAGAAAGATGAGGCAGATGAAGAAATAGCCCCAAATACTCCATGTTCTCCATAAACAACGTTAATTCTTATACATTTGTACTTGCAGTATGTTGCTCCCTTTCTTATCATTGCCCAAGGTGCCTGCTGAAAAGATTGTTCCAGACCCCTTTATAATGAGTGTCAAAGTTCATGGTGGCACCTGCCTAGAATCGAAGCATTTAGGAGATAGAAGCAGGAGGGTTATGAGTCAAGTGAGGTTGCTAGAAGATTTGTAAACTATGTGGTACAAAGATTTGTTTTTGTAGACATCGATAATTTTTGGAAGAATTCCTTTTATAATTATGAAAAGAAATAATAGCTGGGTGGTGGTGGCACACATATTTTATCTCAGTACTCGGGAGGCAGAGGCAGGTGGATCTCTGTGATTTTGAGGCCAGCCTGATCTACAGAGTGAGTTCCAGGACAGTCAGGGCTCTACAGAGAAACCCTGTCTCAGAAAAACAAAACAAAACAAAACAAAAAAAGAAATAAATAATACAGGGCAAATGACATGGCTTAGCAGGTAAAGTACTTGTTCAAGGCTGACAACCTGAGTTCCATCCCTGAAACCCACATAAAAGGTGGAAGGAAAAATGGAGTTTACAAAGTTGTCCTCTGACCTCTACATGTGCACCATGGTATGTATTCACTTACACCCACATTATATATAAAATAATAAAAATCTTAAGATTTATTTTTATTATAATTATTTGTGTGTGTGTGTGTGTGTGTGTGTGTGTGTGTGTTTAAGTGACTGCCACATGTGGTTGCCTTACGAGGCCATAAGGAATCAGATCCCTTGGTGCTGGATGTGAATGTTGGGAACTGAACTTGGTGCTCTGCAACAGTGGTATGTACTCTTTAACTGCTAAGCCATCTCTCCAGTCCCCATAATCTTCTTTATAAAAAAAGGAATGGCTGGCTTGATGGCACACGCTTTTAATTCCAGCAGTAGGCAGAAGCAGGTAGAAATCTGTGAGTTCCAGGCCAACCTGGTCTACATAAAGTTTTTGAGTAGAGCAAGGGCTACATAGAGAGATCCAGTCTCAAAATAAATAATACATTACAAATAAAATTTAAAAAGGAATAATTCTAGTATCTATTGACTAAAATATTCTAAGAATAAGTACTTTGACTTTATGTCTCTCCTTATAAAAAGATTTTTATTATGTTGTTGAGGCAAGGTTCTCAAAGAAGCTTAAAACCTGTTTTTCCAGAGTCTGAAATAGATGAGAAGCTACGAGATTTGTTTTCTAGGTGTCTAAATTAAAAACCTAATCAATAATCACAAACAGGACAGAGACGGTCCTTGACAACTATAATAATGGCAATAGCACTGGAAGTGCTGTGGAAGGAAGCAGGGGCTGTGAGAGGGTGAGGTGACAACTTGTGCACTGAGAGGCCAGAGCTGTTAGAAGCACAAGTAGGTTACAAACACCTCGTGTTTCAAGGAGTTTCTAAATTTCCTGACTTTTGTTTAGTATGTCAACAGACAGCTGTTTTAGGGCTGGGTTAGGTAATTGGTAACAGGTCCCCTTTCTCTCTATATATGTCTGCTTAGCTGGAGGAAATTCTCAGTGAGAATTTAACTCTAGGACAGTCTGGTATTTATGTTTATCAATATGTTCCTCTGCCTCAGGACCATGGAATAGTAGTAACAGATCAAATGCATGAATGTTTTTGTAATGAATATCCAGAGTGAATTGAGTCACAATAAGTTCTTTTAAACCAAAGCTTTCCAAAAGGCATCTGACGGTTGTCATTTTTGGTAATAATGATTAAACAGATTTGACTTACTGATCCAGAAATAAGTTTTCATTTCTAATTTAATGCTAGATTAGTACTAAATTTAATGCTTTAGAATCTGAAGTGTCACAATTTGTTCTCTTGCTTTTCCTTAGTAAATGGTCTTAGCTCTGTTGAAATAAGAGGTTAACTTACAGCACAAAGTTACGGAAACTGGGATGCCAGTTTATAGAAATGGAAAATAATTCAGACACATAGTAAAAGTACCACCACCTTACATCTCCAACATAATGTTGGGTGCTTATTATTTATTAAAGTTTCCTGATTTACTTTAGCCCACAGAAATCCTATAAGGATAGGCATGCAGAAGGCATTCTCATTTACAAACAAGTGCCATGTAACTTACATGGCTGAGGTTAGATAGAACTAAAATCTGGTCTTTTCATTGGCCCTTTCGTTTACACTGTTGGGCACGCACACTTTCTGTGATGACTTCTTTGTATGTATAAAAAACACTTGTAGGTATGGAATCTCATCTGATTAGATAGTGTAATGGCTAATTTTATGTCAACTTCACATAGACTAGCCATCTGAGAGGTGGGGAACTCCAACTAAGAAAATGCATCCACAAGACTGGGCCTGTAGGCAAGACTATACAGCATTTTTCTTAAGTAGTGATTGATGTGGGAGGGACCAGCCCATGTGAGTGGGGCCAGCCCATGTTGGTGGGGTCACCCCCTAGGCTGGTGTTTCTGGGTTCCATGAGAAAGAAGGCTGAGCAAGATAGGGGGAGCAAACCAGTACATGACACCCATCTACGGCCTCTGCATCAGTTCCTGTTATCAGGTTTCACCCTGTTTGAGTTCCTGTCCTGACTTCCTTTAGTGATAGGCTATGGAAGTGTAAATCAAATAACTTTTTCTTCCTCAACTTGCTTTTTGTCATTTACTATTTTTGGTTGTCAACTTGACTATATTTGGAATGAACTACAATCCAGAAATGGAGGGCACATCTGTGAGTGATTTTTCTGCTTGGTTTGTGAAGTAGGTGAATCCTCTTCTATCCAGACCTTTGAGGTAGGAAGACTCACACTTTTGATTCAGATCTTGATGTGAGAAGACACATGCCTTTAACTCAAATCTTGAAGCAGGAAGACATAGCTTTAATCTGGGTCACTTTTGCTGGAGGTCTATATAAGGACATAGAAGAAGGAAGCTTTTGCTCTCTGAAGCTTGCCCTCGCCTTGCTAGCACATTCATTCTACCACTGGCATTGGAGCCCACTTCTTTGGGATTCCAGCATATTCAGAAGACCAGCTGAGACACCCAGCCTTGTGGAACTGAGCAGCTACTAGATTCTTGGGGTTTTCATTCACAGCTAGCCATTGTTGGATTAGCCGGACTGCTGCCTGATTGCTTTACTTCTAATAGGAGGTCTGTCTATCCACCCATCCATCCCGACATCCATCAATCTACTCATTATCTCTCCTGCTAAAAGCATGGTAAATATTTGGCTTCTCTATGAAAGGTTAACATTATCACTCTGTTTCCTAAAACCAAAAAGAGGTGGACAAAGCATCTCAAGTGATCAGGAAGAAGTTCCTTGTATTAAATTTTTAACTTTTTTCCTAATGAGGAGATTATTTAAAAATTAAAAAATTAAAAGATTAGGGTTAAACTTTCAGCTCATATTTATAATAGGTTTTCCTTTGTCCTATTTGTGAAATAGTCCTTTACACTGTATGAATATATGTGGCGATAATTTGTTTAATAAACAAGTAGACTGGCCAATAGCTGAACAAGATAAGGTTAGGCAGAAGGCCCAAACTGAGAATGCTGGGAGGAAGAAAGGTGGAGTGAGGAGTCACCAGCAGATGCAGAGAGAAGTAAGATGGGCATGCTGTACTGAGAAAAGGTACCAAGCCACGTGGCAAAACATAGCCGGGCGGTGGTGGCACACGCCTTTATCCCAGCACTCGGGAGGCAGAGGCAGGTGGATCTCTGGGAGTTTAAGGTCAGCCTGGTCTACAAGAGCTAGTTCTGGGACAGGCACCAAAGCTACAGAGAAACCTAGTCTCAAAAAAAAATGAGTTAAATTAAATGTAAGAGTTAGCTAGTAACAAGCCTGAGCTACTGGCTGAGCATTTATAATTAATATTAAGACTCTGAGTAATTATTAGGGAGCAGCCACAGCACAGGAAAACTTCACCTATACTTATTTCTCTCTCTTTTAAAATTTAAATATAATACTCATTCTTTAGGTTAATGTATTTCTTACTGGAACCATATCCAGACAAAAATGCATCTGTAGTCCCTATAAGGAAAAATGGGCAGTGCTGTGTACTTATTGGTCATGATATTTAAATCCTTAGACAAGTCATGACTCCAAATGGGCTGACAGTAAAGAAGTTGCATCTCAAAAGTAAAGTAAAAAAAATAATAAAGTGCAAACACAAGATAAGGAAAGCACGATAAAGTACAGATCAGAGGTCTTAAGGAAAGACTTGGTCATAAATCGAATGAATTATTAACACAACATCATTGTGAAACTATGTTGTACACAAGGACATGCCAGGAGGATCTGACTAGGCATGAGAACTTGCATATATTGGGCAAGTACTCCACTACTAGCTACACCCAAAATCCCTATGTGTTCTAGTTGTCATCAAACTCTGTCTACTTAATGTTTTCCTTCTGTTTTATAAGCCCAAAGGTGAACTTTTTTGTTGTAGCTTCTCATAAAAATTCTTTCTCAACTATATTACTATAGAAAAGATGTTAGCATTCATATTCATTCAATACTCATTTACTGAGTGCCAGCTGCTAATTGCTGTCCCCATGCTGCTCTCGGATGAGGATTAGCCATTTGTTTAAATTACTACAACAGATTCTTGAATAGTTTTTCTTTCATCCCTTCATACTTTAGAACGCTGCTAGACTCCCCTGTGACCTTATTTTGTAACATTTTGTGCACTGAATTAAGACCGGGACTGTTCAAGTAGCTCAGTTAGGAAAGTGATTGCCTAACATGCTTGAAACACTGATTTTTAGGCCCAGCACTGAATATTCAAGGCACAATGATGCATGACCACAATCTTAGCACCTGGGAAGTTGAGGCAGAGGACCAGAAGTACGAAGTCATCTTCTGCTACCTACCAAGTTTGAAACCAGGATAATCTATACAAAACCCTATCATAGAAACAAACAAAACAAAACAAAACAAAATCCAAAGTAATAGGAGGGAAAATGTAATAACTGTTCTGAATGATTTAAGTATTCATTCCTCCTCTTCCTCATCCTCCTCCTTCTTCTTCTCTCCCTCCCCTCTCTCTTCCCCTTTCTCTCTCTCTCTTTTTAACAAGGTCTTGCTATGTAGTCATGGCTGGCCTGGACATCAAACTCAGAAATACACTTGCCTCTCCTCTACCCTCATGAATGCTGGGGTTAAAGGCACAAACCACCACACATAGCTTCATTTGTCTTTTTTTAAAGGACAATTTCTCTAGCTTTTAGAAATGGTATTAATATACAGTAGTGACTCCAAGACAATTTTTTTAACGTTGTCCTTTCATACAGTTTTTAGCTTGTAGCCACTATACAGAGGAATGAAAGAATCTTACTATAATTAAATATTTATTTCCTTCGCTTTTGACTTAAGAAAAAAGATGTACACTTTTAATCCCAGCAATGGGGAGGCAGAGAAAGGTGGATCTCTGAGTTTGAAGTTAACCTGTTCTACAGAGCAACTTTCAGGGTAGCCAGGGAAGCACATAGAAATCCTGTCTCAAAAAAAATGTTTCAAGTCTGGCATGGTAGCTATTGCCTCTAATCCCAGTACTCACAAGGCTGAGGCAGGAGGATCTCTGAGAGTATGAGGTCATCCTGTTTTACATATTGAACTCCTAGATGGCAAGGACAACATAGAGACCCTGTCTAAAAGGGGGGAATGGGCTAGAGCGATAACTTATGGTTAAGAGCATTGGCTGCTATTCCAGAGGACCAGAATTTGATTCTCAGAACCTACATGTTGGCTCACAGCCATCGGTAACTCCAGTCCAGTGCATCCAAGGGCACCAGGCACCAATGTGGCGGTACACAGACATACATACAGACAAAACACCCATACATATAAAAGAAATAAAAAGATAAAAACAAAATAAAATAAATCTTAAAAAGTGAAGTGCCTCAAGCTTTCAAAGAGTCAATACATTAATTTTTAATTTTTATCTTATAATTTTATTAGGTTGACACAAATGAAACAACTATTTATAGGTCAAATAGCTAAAAGTTATTACTTATATAGTTTAGTTTTATAGTTATTTTTCTGGCTATTCTCCAGTCAGAGTTTATAGATATGCAAAAATTATATTTGCTTTCAATTTTAGATACCAAAAAGTTGATAATATTCAAAGTGACTTTCAGTAATAACAATATATATTTATATCTATCCTGCGAGAAAGAAAAAAATCTTGTCAGAATTTAAATATCACAAAATGAGATAGTGTGGCATGAATACATTGTTTCTTAATTATCATAAACAATTATGATATTAAGTTTACCATTTTAACTCTTTCAATATATTCACTGTATTCAGCTGCTCTTCCCACCATTCATTTCAGAATTCTTTTCATTTTCTAAAACTATGTCACATTCAGTAATAACATCCCAGTGTATCCTCCCATCAACTTCTAATAGCCATTATTCTCCTGACTTTATTAATTTGATTACCCTAAGGACTTCAAGTGAGTGGAATAACACAGAATTTACCTCTTGGTGACTATTACACTCAGTACAGTGTAATTAAGGTTTACTCACACTGAAGCATTGTCAGAATTTCCTTCTCTTCCACAAACCACTATGGAATTGATGATATTACGTTAAGAGAATAAGGCAAGCACCAAAATACAAATACTGTATTTTTTCACATATATGGAAGCTAAAAGTGTTGATCTCATAGAAATAAAGAGTAGAAAAAGAGTAAATAACAGAATAATCATTAGAAGTTAGCAAGAGTAGTTGGGAAGGGAGGCATAAAAGGAGAGTATCTCCACTTTAGATACATACACATAAATTCTGAATAGAAAATTAGCAGATGCGTGGATGGAAAAGATTATTTTGATAAGGCCCTTAGAAACAGTAAAGATGTTACCTGTTATCTATCAATGGCAAAGACTTATGGTGAGGAACAATGTTCTAGTGTTTGATGGAAGAGAGAACTTGTAAGTGATGAAATTGGATATTTAGCTTATTTCTATGAGGAGTGGAAAAACCCTGACTGAATGTGTAAGGAGTTGATGAAGTCCTGAGTTAATGAGAGCTGTTGACATGAGCACAGTCATGTCGAGGACCTCAGTGACTCCAATAAAGCTGAAGCTTTCCCCAGGTGAGGCTCAAATGGATTGCAAAGCATCCTTCTGGCGGTCTGAGTGCAAATGTAGACAGTGTAACAGAATTTATCAACCACAGTCTATTCCTCCAGGATGACTGCACTTTGAGACTGATCCTCAACAGAGACCTATTATTATGATTAGCTAAACCTGCTTACTTGTTCAGCTGTATACAATAAACCTGGCTCCTTGACTCAGATGCATGAAATAAACATTCTGAGTTTCTAGATTGTTACCCTCCATCAGAGAGAGCACAGACCACCTCTCCTAGCTTTGCTGTGTGTGTGTCTGTTCTTTCTTCATTCCTTCACCACCCCAGTTAGGCCAATCCTTGAAGCTGTGAAGAGTGCAGTAATTTCTAAGCAAAATATTGAAGGTGTGGTTTGGGTCTTCTTCACTGCTTATGGTAAAATGCAAAAAGGAATTATAACTTAATGATTAATCCTTTTAAAAAGTTATATTTTTAATTATGTATATATCTCTGTGTTGGTATGTGATATGTGCAGGTGCCCATGGAGTCCAAAAGAGGACACTGGACTGGAATTGGAGTTACAGGTGGTTGTGAGTTGCCTGACATAGATTTTGGGAACAACTTGAAATTGGACCTCTGGAAGAGCAGTATAAATTCTTAACCACTGAGCCATTCCATTATTTCCAGCACCTAAAGATTAATTCTTATCCTGTATGTATGTATGTGTATATATATATATATATATATATATATATATATATATATATATATATATATATATATATTCATGCAAACACACACATATAATACGTTTGGAAGAGTCTATCAGGGGTGTGACAAACATTGCTGATTTGAAGGTTAGTATCTTTATGGATTTCAACAGAAGACAAAATAGAGAAGGGATTTATTTGCCAGCATAGTTACTTATACGTGGGACTAAATACAACAGAAAATTGAATGCAATGAATGGAGTATATAGATTGAATGAAATCATGCAACTTGGGGTTATAATGCTTCCCCCCAAGAGCCACAGACTAACAACCCCCCCAATATTAGGTATGAGAAACTTCCTTTCAAGTTGCTGATTAGGGGAGTTCAAGAAACCCTCAAAACACTACAGGCTATTGCTGTTGCTTTTGGCTGTCTTCTAGAAGTTGAAGGTAAGTTCCACAAAC
Source organism: Arvicola amphibius (assembly GCF_903992535.2). NCBI lineage: Eukaryota > Metazoa > Chordata > Mammalia > Rodentia > Cricetidae > Arvicola > Arvicola amphibius. Next base: position 44,042,873 of record NC_052050.1, read on the forward strand.
ATGACTCAAAGGAATCGAGCTGGATTTAACACAAAATCCTCCTCCCTGAGTACTAGTTTTTATAGTACTAGAAGGTGCTATGTGAGCTGCCACAAAAAGAAAACAATTAGGAATCCTATCTGGCTATACTATGAACCACAGCAATGATGAGCACATTAAAATATCCCTAAAGATGTAATACTGGCACTTATATATTGGTGACAGCCATAGCTGTCTAATAGGACTTAAGGCCCACTCAATAGTAGGGGACTCTTGCTTGGTACTGGAAACACCCAGTCAATTGCCGATGGCTAGTGAGTCCTACATCTTACAGGAGAATTTACTACTGCCACTTTATTAAACCAGTACAATTCCTAACTGCATTATAAACAATTATCCTTATGCCCATAGATAAATGTAGCTCTCACCCCTCATCAAAGGGACTTCTTTTTGAAGCAGACAGACGATTACAGAAAGCTACAGCTGATCAAAATGCAGAACACAAGACCATGGAGTACCCAGCCTCAATTGATACATCTACAGCACAATCTCTACATCTAAGGTCAGGGACCATATAAGAAGAGGAGGCGGAAAGACTACAAGAGCCAGAGGACAAAGAAGCTGCCTGTGAGACTGTGTCTTCTATATGTGACAGGGAAGATGTGCCCAAGAATTATCAACAATATGGCTGCCTAAAGAAGACATATTGACTATGACAATATCAGTTGACATACCAATGTAGTTGGGGGAACCACACTAGGCTTCGCCACTAGATGAAGAGCTATTAATGATTTCTGAAAGAGGGAGAATTAGTCTTTCCCAGAGATGAGACACCTATTTGGTTATTCACTACTAAGTGGCTAGCCCTAAAAGCATATACATACAAGCAACACTTAATGGATGCAGCAAGTTGTATATATGTAACAATAATAGGAAAAGAGACCATGAATTTCAGGGGGGGGGGAGTGTTCCTGGGAGAGAGGAGAAGGAAGCCGGAAAATGATGTAAATATAGTACACATATATAAAATCAAAAAGAAAAAAAGAAATCCAAAGCACTCTGGAAGGCATACATAAGTTCAAGATCAGACTGGTCTACAAAGTGTGTTTCAGGTCAACCAGGGCTACACAGTGAAGCCTTGTATCAAAAAATAAACAAACAAAAAATGAATGAAAGAGAGAAAGGTTTAGCTTTTAGGTCTGGTGGTATATGCCTTTAGTCTCAGCACCCAGGAGGTAGAGACAGGTAGATATATGAGTTCTAGGCCAGACAGGGCTACACAGTAAGACCTGTGTAGAAAAAAGACAGACTGGCAGACAGATAGGAAAATCTAATGGAATTTGTCTTGCTGTTCTGGATATTCCTAGGACTTGTTACTCCTAACTTCTTTCTGATTGTCCTTTTAGAAAGGTGTCTATGCACACACTGCCTGCTACCATTATATTTTCAAAGTCTATAGTTTATCTTGTTTTAGAAAATCACTGATGGAGGTGAATTTGAATTCAAAATGAATCATACGTTCTCACTCACATCTGATTTTGATGTTATTTAGGTAGTCCTTTAATCTCAAATTGTATTATATATGTGTGTGTTGGGGAGAATGTGTATATGAGTGCAGTTGTCTACAGGACCAAGAAGATGGCTATAGATCTCCCTGTAGCTGGAGTTGTTGGCAGTTGTCATCTACCTGATGTGGGTGCTGGGAAGTAAATTTGAGTTCTTTAGAAGAGCAGCAACAAGTGCTCTTAATCACACAGTCATATCTACTGCCCTGATTTTGATGTTATTTGGATGAGATTTTGGACTGTAGAATTGATAATGATGGAACACGTAGGCCAAGATCTAGCATTGTAAGCAAGTACTCTACCACTGGGCTACATTTACAAAATAAATTTATAGCACTCTGTGAGGCAGAGGTAGGCAGATCTCTGTGAATTTAAGGCTATTAATAAAATAAAAAAAGGAAAAGAAAAAAATTTAACAATAAAAAAAGAGATAATCTAGCCAGATGTGGCAGTGCATGCCTTTAATCCCAGTATCTGGGGGAGAGCAGGTGAATCTATGTGAGTTCCTAGAACATCAGGTCCACACTGTAAGACATTGTCAAAAAGAAAAGAAGGGCGAGTTCTCAGGCTGGGAATACAGGTGTGTGCCGCCACACCCAGTTTATGTGGTGCTGGTAATCAAACCAAAGCTTTGTGCACGCTAGGCAAGCACTGTACCAACTGAGCTACATTCCTGGCCTGACCATGGTGTTTTATAGGCAACTAGTTTTGTATACCCACATTGAAAGATTATGTTTAACTCATGGCTTTCTTAACACATACATTTAGTTGAAATATATTATTGATGCATTAAAAATAATTTGGGGCAGGAGAGATGAAGCAGTGGTTAAGAGCACTTGTTGCTCTTGCAAAGGACTAGGGCTTCCCAGCACCCACATGGTAGTTTACAATCACATGTAACTCTAATTTGAACGATCCAATGCCTTCTTCTGACCTCCACAGGGTACTTCTGACTTCCATGGGGTACCAGTCAAACACCTGGTACACCTACATACATGTAGAAAAAATTTAAACACATAAAATAAAGTAAGTCTTAAAAATTAAAATAAAAATAAGTAGTTTGGGCCGGGCGGTGGTGGCGCACGCCTTTAATCCCAGCACTCGGGAGGCAGAGGCAGGCGGATCTCTGAGTTCGAGGCCAGCCTGGTCTACAAGAGCTAGCTCCAGGACAGGCTCTAGAAACTACTGGGAAACCCTGTCTCGAAAAACCAAAAAAAAAAAAAAAATAAGTAGTTTGGAACTGTCTTTTATTCTACTAGCAAGGGAATTTACTATTTAGTTTCCTACTCCAAACCCCATTTGCGTCACCAGAATGAAATGAAAACACTCAGGCTGGTTTGCTTTATGGTAACTGATAGAGAATGCCAGAGTGATCTTCAGTAGCCAAAGACACAAAACTTAACCTTTATAAGGAGCATTTAACTGTAGGGAACAAAGTTTCTTCACTTTAAGTTAGATAAAAACTTTAAAACATACTGGCAAATACACTGAAGATAAGAAATTAGACTGGCAAATTATTTTTAAATGGGACCACTAGGTTTTTCTTTAAGTTCATATTTGTGCAAGTATCCTTTTCATGTAAACTGAAGTTTGTTATCATATTAATAAATTAATTACTAATAACTTTAAAACAGGTCTTTATGGCTTTTCATGGCTTGACAGTTTAGTGCTATAAATACAATATTTAAGTTTTACTGTTTCATAATTATGTAATTCTTTTGAAAGAAAAATTACTCTCATGAATTCCAAGACAATATGTAAAGCTTGAGTAATCTCAAGTTAATACCCAGAGATAATTAGATCTTTAGATTGGATCTATGAGGAAATATTAAGGATGTTTTGGATTATTTTTAAAATTCTAATGAACAAATGTCCTTGTAGTATGATTGAGCATCCTTTGGGTATATGCCCAAAGTGCATATTTCTGGGTCTTGAGGTAGGTTGATTCCCAATTTTCTGAGAAATCTCTATACTGATTTCCAAAGTGGCTGTACAAGTTTGCATTCCCACCAGCAATGGAGGAGGAGTATTCCCTTACTCCACATCCTCTCCAGCATAAGCTATCATTAGTGTTTTTGATCTTAGCCATTCTGACTGGTATAAGATGGTATCTCAGAGTTGTTTTGATTTGCATTTCCCTAATAGCTAAGGATGTTGAACATTTCCTTAAGTGTCTTTCAATCATTTTAGATTCCTCTGTTGAGAGTTCTCTGTTTTGGATCTGTATCCCATTTTCAACTATGTTCAAAGCAGCATTATTTATCATAGCCAGAACCTGGAAACAACCTAGATGCCCCTCAATGAAAGAATAGATGAAAATATGGTACGTTTATACAATGCAGTACTTCTCAGTGGTAAAGTCAACGACATCTTGAAATTTGCATGCAAATAAATGGAACTAGAAAAAACCATCCTGAGTGAGGTAACCAAGACCCAGAAAAATGAGCATGGTATGTACTCACTATAAGTGGATACTAGCTGGAAAGCAAAGGATAACTAACCTATAGTACACAACCTCAGAGAAGCTAAGTAACAAGGAGAACCCTCAGAGAAACACACATATAGATCCCCCTGGAAAAGGGAAATAGACAAGATCTCCTCAGAAAATTGGGAGAATGGGGATGGGGGAAGAAGGGAGGGTGTATGTGAAGGAAGAGGGGAGAAGAGGAGGAGAGAGGAGAACTTGAGGGAATAGGATGGTTGAGATGGGGGAAGGAAAGAGATAGAGAGCAAGGAAAGAGATGCCTTGATTGAGGGAGCCATTATGGGACTAGCAAGAAACCTGGCACTAGAGAAATTCCCAGGAATCCACAAAGATGATCCCAGCTAAGACCCTAAGCAATAGAGGAGAGGGTGCCTGAACTGGCCTTGTCCTGTTGTCAGGTTGATGACTATCTTAAATGTCACCATAGAACCTCCATCCAGCAACTGATGGAAGCAGAGGCAGAGATCCACAGTGGAGCACTGGGCTGAGCTCCCAAAGCCCAGTCAAAGAGTGGGAGGTGTGAGAATGTTAGCAAAGTGGTAAAGACCATGATGGGGACACCCACTGAAACAACTCACCTGAGCTAATGGAAGCCCACCAACTCCAGTGTGACAACGAGGGAACCAGCATAGGACCAAATTAGGCCCTCTGAATGTGGGTGACAGTTGTATGACTGGGACAGACTGTGGGGCCACTGACCAGAATTTGTCCCTACTGCTTGTTCTGGCTTTTTGGAACCCATTCTCTTTGAAGGGATACTTGCTCAGCCTAGCTATAGTGGGGAGGGCCTTGGTCCTGTCTCAAAGCAATGTGCTAGACTTTGTTGACTCCCCATGGGCAGCCTTACGCTCTGGGGGGGGGAGGGGAGTGGAGAGAACAGGAGGAGGGGAGGGAGTGGATACTGGGATTGTTATATAAAATGAGAAGAGACAGTTATTTTAAAAAATTAATTAATTAAAAAACTTTAAAATAAACAAATAAAATTCTAATGAGAGTAACATTTACAATGCTTCTGGCACAAATGTCTACTGAGTTTCTATCTCTTAGCCTTATGCAAAATGAGGTTTTACTGCCAAATCTTTCCTAAGAAAGTGAGAAATTAAGCTTTAAGCCAACATTTATGATAGTCACGACAGGAAAAATGTTGCTAATAACATTAGTTACTAAAGAAAAGGAACTACATTTTCTTTTAAGTTATGGTATGCTAGCAGTAACAAATACCTTACAATTTTATATTTCCATTTTTTATTTTAGCATACACTAATTGTACAAGACAATTGGTTTCATTATTATAGTTCATACATGTAAATAACTTTCTTTGATCATATTTCTTTCGCCCCTGTCCCACACTCCTATTTGTTCCCTTCCTCTTCTCAAACACTCTTCCTTCTACTTTAATTAGTTTTATTTTTAAAATCCAGATTCCAAGCCGGGCGGTGGTGGCGCACGCCTTTAATCCCAGCACTCGGGAGGCAGAGGCAGGCGGATCTCTGTGAGTTCGAGACCAGCCTGGTCTACAAGAGCTAGTTCCAGGACAGGCTCTAAAGCTACAGAGAAACCCTGTCTCGAAAAACAAAACAAAAAAAAATCCAGATTCCACACATATGGAACATGAGATAGTCTTTCTGCATCAAGCTTATATGACTTAACATGAAGATTTCCAGTTCATGCATTTTGTTCTATAAGTAACATAATTTTATTCTTTATAGCTGAATAAAACTCACTTTAGCTGGTTAGCATCTTTATAATAAGCATGCTTATTGTATCCATTGTATATGTCACTCAGAATGACTTTAGAGGACGTAAACACGTAAATGGCTAGAACTCTGCAGAACAGAGATTCCCTATGTGGCACAGGCTAGCCTCAGACCAGCTATTTAGCCAAGTATGACCCTGAACTTCTGATTATTCCACCTCTACTTCTTAAGTGCTTCAACTGTTGATGTAGACTACCAATGCCTGGCTTATGCATTGCCAGGGAATCAAACCCAGGATTTTAAGCATGCTAGGCAAGCACTCTATCAACTGAGCTACATTTCCAGTCCCCAAGAGACTGAAAACTGTGCCCAAACTAGCCTTCCATATCACTGAAAAACAACCATTTGAAATCTTTCTGAGTTAATAACTGGATTCTTAAAGCAGTTCCATTCATTCATTTTTAAAATAGCATTTATCTAGTTTTAAAAAGTAATTTTTTAAATTTAAAAAATTTTAATTGTGTATGGGTTTTGTCTACAGGTATGTCTGTGCATCATGTGAGTGGCTGGTGTGCTTAGAGGCCAGAATGGGAGTTGGATTCCTTAGGACTGGAGTTATAGATAGTTGTGAGCCATCATGTGGGTTCTGTGAATTGAACCTGGATCCTCTGCAAGAGTAGTCAATGCTCTTAATCACCAAGTCTTCTCTCATGCCCATATCTAGATTTTTAAAAAATTATTTGTTGGTGTTTGGGTATGTGCATGCGAACCACATATGTGTAGGTGCCCACAGAGGATTGTATAAGGCCTTAGATGCCTTGGTAGTTGTGAGCTGCCCCATGGGTAGTAGAAATTGAACTTGGGTCCTCTGGAACAACAAGCACTCTTAACTGCTGAGTCATCTCTCCAGCCCTGTTTGTTTGCTTTTGAGACAGAGACTGGCTAAGTAGCCTAGGCTGGCCTTATACCCATTATCTTGTTTCAGACTCTTGAGTACTGAGATTTACAGGTAGGAGTCACTACACAAAACAGCAGTTCATTTTTTTTAAGTATCAGTGGAGCATCTTGTAAAACCAGGACAGACTAATTCAGCAAGACTCAAAGATTTAGAAAAAAGAGGTAACTACATAAATCATATACGATAAAATAAACAAACATACCTTCTGGGCTGCGACCGGCATTCCTCCTCCCCACTGTCGGCCTCCTGTATAAACAGAAATTACAAAAAATTAAAATGGTCTCATAACTAATGGCATTTAACTAATTTTAAATGCAGAGATATGTTATTCATACTGATCTGCATCTAAATTAATTTTCTTCACAAAAGATGATTTGTACTAAATGAAGAGACTGATAACATTAAAATTTATTTTGGGATGAAGTATCAGTAACAGTTTATAAACAAATTTTACTGAAAACAAAGTGCTACTCATTAAAATAATTACCTCTGAACACCAACCAAACATGTTCTGCATTGTTATGTTACTTTAAAATAAGCACTCATCATATTACCACCAATAAACATTATCAAAATGACCTAATGATTTTGAGCCACAAAGAACAATCTAAACAATGAGCAAACCTTCCAAATACTTATGGAAAACCGCCAGTGCCATCAACACAATGGCTACTCAATTACTGAGCACTTACAATGTTCCAGGCACTATGTATGACACATTAAATATATTATCTTTTTGTTGTTGTTGTTGTTTTGATTTGGTTTTAATTTTTGAGACAGGGTTTATCTGTGTAGCCCTGGCTGTCCTTGAACTCACTCTTAGACCAGGCTGGCCTTGAACTCACAGAGATCTGCCTGCCTCTGCCATACCTAGCCTTACTGACTTCTTAACAAGGATGGAGAACACTAAGGAACCAAAGCCTTCTATAACAGAGATACAGCAGTGCTGGTTCACATATGAACTCATAGAGTGTGTGGGGCCTGCTGGGATCCTAGAGCTGAACAGAGAAGCAGACACATGACTCCATCCCTAACCCAGAAAACTATCTTCAAATTGATAGCCACTTGGAAATAAAAAAAAATAATTTTCTCTAAGGGAGTCTCTCTGGGAAAGCAAACCACTCTTACTGGTAGTAGACCCCAACAGTAAATGATCAACACAAAACAAAGCCAACTGCATCTTTCTCTGTCTTGTAACGTTAAATCAGGGCATTCTCTCTCTCCTCTCTCTCTCTCTCTCTCTCTCTCTCTCTCTCTCTCTCTCTCTCTCTGTCTCTCTCTCTCTCTGTCTCTTTTAGGTTATGCATTATAGCTCCCTATTTTAAGTATCTAAGGAATTCCTATGTGTGTGGATGTGTGTCTCTTCATCTATACATTTCTTATGCTTTTTTCTTTGGTCCTTTTTCTTGTTTGGTTGTTTTGCCATATTCTGATTTGTTTGTTTTTGATGTATTTTATCTTATTATTATTCCGTAGATGCTTGTTTTCTAATAAGAGACAGAAGGGGCGTGTGGAGATAAATGGGTGGGGTGGAGAGAAACTGGGAGGAATAGGGGGAGAGGAAACTGTAATCAGAAAATATTGTATGAAAAAATCTATTTTCAATAAAAGTAAAAATTCAAAGAATTGATAGGAGTATATTAATCATGGGTTAGAACATGTGAGAAGCTAAATAACTATAATTCGACACATGGAATTAGGTGAGAAGGGTCAGTAGGTGAGCCTGGCAGCATGAGATGGTGGAAGGGGAGAGCGGTGCCAGCACTGTCGCTTCTTTTCCAAATGTGCGCTGTGGCGTTCACACGCGCACACACACAATAATACACCGCAGAATAGTAAAACTGTACTATTCTCAGTGGTATATAACATAATTGGATCTTAACTTATGAAAATTTAATAACTTTTATCTTAAGAAAACAAAATTCACACACAAAAAAATAAGTTGCCCAAGGAAACTCATAGGGTGTACAATTAAAACCACAAGAATATTCCCTTCTGCCTGACTGGAAACTATCATTTACCTATGCCTGGCCTACCTTAGGAATTAGTTATTGTAGTGGCATTTCATTTGTATTTTAATAAATAAAGCTTGCCTGAAGATCAGAGAGTAAAACAGCCCTACTGGTCAGCCTTATAGACCAGGCAGCAGTGGTAACACACACCTTTAATTCCAGTAGCTACACTAGTTGCCACAGAAACTAGGCGGTGAATGCCTTTAATCCCAGTGGTACATGTCTTTAATTCCAGCCCTAGAGAGGAATATAAAACAGGAGGAGACAGCTCTCAGACAGTCTCATTTTGAGATTCCTGAAGGCAGGATCACCATTTCAGACTGAGGTAGAGGTAATAGCCCATGACTGGCTGTTTTGCTTTTCCGTCTTCAGGTTGAACCCCATTATCTGTTTTTTTTTTGTTTGTTTTGTTTTGTTTTGTTTTTGCTTTTTCGAGACAGGGTTTCTCTGTAGCTTTGGAGCCTGTCCCAGAACTAGCTCTTGTAGACCAGGCTGGCCTCGAACTCACAAAGATCCGCCTGCCTCTGCCTCCTAAGTGCTGGGATTAAAGGAGCGTGCCACCACTGCCTGGCCAAACCCCAATATCTGTCTCTGAGTTTTTATTAATCGTGCTTCAAGTTATATTACTATAATATACAGATATTCAGAGAGGCAAGGATATTGATGATGAAAAAGTGAGAAAAGATAATAGAATATGAAGATTTTTTTCTTTACATTTGCTTCTTGATTTTAGATTTATTCTGTCATTACTTTTGCCTGGCTCGTGAAACACAGAAGCAGTAAGAAAAAATAATCTTTTTTCTTTCTTCTTCTTTTTTTTAGACAGGGTTTCTCTGTATGTAGCTTTGACTGTACTGTAATTCACTCAGTAGACAGGCTGGCCTCGTACTCGCAGAGATCCACCTATCTCTGCTTCCTGAGTGCTGGGATTAAAGGTGTGCCCCACCACCACCTGGAGAGAAAAATAATCTTAACTCATGTGTGCACTGTCTGCCACACTGTGTGCACCCCATGCTTTGTAGTTTATGCAGCTGTCCCCATTTACCTCTTCATCCCACCCTCATCCCTGGGTATCCATGGCCAACTCTCTCTCTCTTTAACTTTTATTCTTCTCTCAAACATTACATGCCACATTTCCTCTCTCTGCACTCCTCCCAGTCCCTCCCCCATCTCCCCTCTCCCCCAGATCAACTTCCCCTCTGTTTTCCCCCCTCCCCCCCAAAAAAGAGCAGGTCTCCCAGGGATATTCACTGAACGTGGCCTAACATGATAGAATAAGACTGGGCACAAGCCCACGGCTGGATGTGGCAACCCAGTAGGAGGAAAAGGGTTCCAAGTTAGGTAAAAGAGTCAGAGATCTTCCCCTACTCCCACTGTTAGGAGTCCCCCAAGAACACTAAGCTACATAGCCATAAGGTATATGCAGAGGACTTAGCTAGACATGTGCAGGGTCTGTGTTTGTAGCTTCAGTTTCTGTGAGTCCCTATGAGCCCTGCTTAGCTGACTCTGCTTCATGGCTAACTCTAACTTTTACTCCTGTGCTATTCTCAATATTGGTTTTCATTTAGTCATTGTCATCGTTTCTGCTACAGGAGATTCTGTTCCTAGAAGGAGGACGCAGGGAGTCCGAGTGCAGTAGCCATGGCTGTAGAGCAGGCTTTAGGATCAGAAGATACCATCTTTAGGAACTTAGAAAGAAAGTGTTAACATGGAAAGGAACTGAATGGGAAAATACACAGAATCTGGAAATCTTACAAAAATGAAAACGAAGGATCTGGTGTAACACACGCACCCTTTATCCCAGCGCTCAGGAGGCAGAGGCGGCTGGGTCTTCAGACCTTGCTAGCCAGTCTAGCAAACCAGTAAGCTTCAGGTTCAACAGGAACCCAATCTCAAAAGAAAGTGGAAAAGTGATAAAAGAGGATTCCTACATCAAACTCTGCCCGCCACACACACAAGGATACATGGACCTGAATGTAAATGTGCATAAGCACACATGTGTGTGCACATGCACACACAGGCACACAATGTGCCCAAAGAATTTAATAAATAGAAAAGATTTCTTGGGATATAATTTAATAAATACTGGTTCATTATTAGTAGCACTACTTAGATAACTCTCAAATTTCGATGTATTCCTCTCACTTTTATTAAATAAAATACTTTAACATATTTAAGTAATAGTAAAGTAGTAAAATTAACACTATTCTACTTAAAACCTAGAATAGTATCCAATATCTTGTATCTTTATTTCTGATTTCTGTCTTACTTCATGATGCAACTATTCTGCTAATGCTTATAATATTCTTATTTTCCATTCAATTTTATTGTAAGAACATTTCATATACATAGGGAAGTTGAAATGTCATATAGTAAACCTGTATATCCACAATTTAGATTTTATCATTAACATTTTTCTCTACTTGTTTCATCACCTATCCATTCATTCTGCCCATCCATCAACCCATTCTTTTTCTTCTCACTTTATAGTTCAGGGCGGCCTAGAAGTCACAGAACTCCCCCTACTTCAGCCAGTCTCAAGTGCTGAGGCCACAAGAGTGAATCAGCACATCCAACCATCGGGTAATCAGTCTTGAAGGTAAGCTCCTTTTTTCATTGAGCCATCTTATTGGTTCATGCCTATATTCTTAATGTATCATTTACTTTGACTGTTAAATGGTTTCAAATTTTATTACAATGTATGTATTATTTCCAATAAGCATTTGTCTGATTTTTAAGAATGTGGAGATCAGGCCTAGGGCCTAGGACATCCTAGGCACTTGTTCTTTAAAAATAAAACATCATTTTCACTAGATTCATATGTATTACTTATTACATATAGCTTCACCTCATGCATTATTACTGAGGAATTTATAGATTTTATTTGTGTAATTATGTAAGTTTTTTTTTAAAGTCAAGCACCATGCCTAATCTCATCTGTTTACCACAATGCCCTATGTACAGATGGGGCTAGAGTGGCTAACTGATTAAATTTTACAGATGAACACTTGAAACCAACTGGCTATGCATTTTCTGCAAATAAAAACTATGTGTTAGTAACATTTTAGCTTTAACAAGATACAAGAATTTTGTTGTTGCTGTTGGTTTTTTTCAGGAGGTGACCTGTGCCCTAAGGTCTGGAAGTAATACTTAGGTTTTCCTTTTGGCTAAGCTGACAATTCACTTGTTTTCATTGTATATTCATTCATTCAATATCAACTAACTACTTAAAGTCTTATGTTCTAGCCAGTAAACAAATTTGGTCCTTATCCTTGGATCTTGGATAGTTCACATTGTATCTCAGGGAGAAGGTTCCATTAAAAATGTAAATTGCCCCACTCGGGCTAGAGCAGTTGTCTAGTGTGCGTGTGCGCATGCACAGGATATATATGCACAGAGGAAGAAATAACCAGGATTGGGAAATTCTTTACTTAGGGCTTGAATTAGTGGGCTGTTGTCAAGTGGTAAGAACTAATTTACTTCAGGCAGAGGCACAAAGAACAAAAAAAGAAAACAATTTAGTAAGTTTGGGGAACACTGAGTAGATGTGGATTTCTGAGACAAAGGAAGATATTAGAGGTTAAGGCTATCAAGCAGTATTGCTGCTATGGGTCTATAACGCTAGGTATCCTAACATGGCAATTCTATAGCCAAGAAACTGGATTATACATTAACTCAGTGTGACAGAGATTATCAGTTGTCTCTGCTCTTGGAAATAAACTAATAGTGTGTGTGTGTGGGGGGGTGGATATCAGGAAGAAAAGCCACATACTTGAGTCTTTCTGAAAGGAAATGTGCACTTTGGAACTGACGATAGTGCTGTGCCTCTGGTCTGTGAAAGCAGGAGGGTGTAAAAGCACTACGAAAGCTGTGCTTGTTGTCGCCATGGTTGGATTTAAAGATTTCTAAGACGGGTGAAATGCATCTGTGTGTAGGGGGTGGGGCTGGGGGCATTTCAGAAAGGATTAATATGTGGGAAGTTGAGCAAGTGGGAGGGGGCAGAGATCCACTCTTAACGGGGGCGGCGGGGCGGGGGCGGGGGGCAAACACCTTCCAAATAGCAACTCAACAAAGGAAGCTAGAGGACAGCAGCAAGTGATGGCCTGCAAGCTCCTTTCTATTTGCTGCCATCTACTGACAACAAACTCCACCTTCTCCAGTCGTTCAGTATGGACTCAATATGGCTCTCCAGGGAGCTTCCAGGCTTTCGGCACTGGATTTCTTACTTGTTTCGGGAGCCTGGTCCTGTACTACTCCAGAATGTGTCCGTGCACATGCTTGTGTGTGTGTAAATTTTGTTGGTTCTATATCTCTAATAAACTCTGCTAATACAAATACTATTTATAGCATTTGACTTACTTGTTAGAGAAGGCTTAGACTATTCCTAAAAGCAAAGAAAGTGGGGATGAAACCAGTGTTGTGGGTTATTAATTGCTTTGTAAGAAATGGATTCAAGGAATACTTAGCTAGATGTTGTACAGCACATGGGCACAAATGATGGACCTAAGCAGCTTTACTCTCATGACTGTTGTCTTAACCTGGATGGCTATAAAGCTGGGATCCACTGCAGACGTCCATTGCAGTGCCTGTGATTTCTACTATGGATTGGGCCTCCTCAAAGAGAGTAGTTTCAGGGCTGGCTAGGTTTGGAGCTAGCAGTAGTGTTGCTTATGTCACATGTTCTTGATACAGTAAAGGGCAGCCTGGAGGGGAGAGGAACTGGATTCCTCTTTCTCAGGGAGGAAGCAGCAAGAATCCACAGTCATTGCTAAGCACCTCCACCAATTCTGGTGACTAGCTAGTTGAACATGTAAGCAAAGGAACAGGAGAGAAAACAAGGAAAGAAAGTATGATGCTGGCTGGAATCAGGAGCCAAAACATAGATTCAACTTAATCATACTTTATAGAAACATAACAAGCAGTAAAGTAATAATAAGTTAGATGAAGTATGCAACAACTGCAATTGAAATCAAAGTCATATCATACTTTTATTACGACAGGGTTAAAAGAAAACCTAAATAAAACTTTCTTGCCTATCATTTGAAGCAATAGGAAATTTCTGCGAAAATCCACCATTTTTCAAGAGTTTTTTGTGTTTTAGATTATGTTTATGAGTGCATATGAGTGTGAAGGCTAAAAGGTGTTAATCCCTGGGAGTTGGAGTTAGCAGGTGGGTGTGAACTGCCTGATGTGGGAGCTGAGGACAGAACTCAGGTCTTCTGTAAAAGCAGTACTTACTCTTAACTGCTGAAATCTGTGTAGCCTGAGTATTTTCCTTAAACTATTATAAAATACATAACTGGCACACTGATGCAAGCCTATAATCCCAGTACCTGGGAGGCAGAGGCAAGGGGATCCTAATTCTAGGCTAGCCTGAGCTACATCGTTAGAAGCGGTCTAAAAGAGGCAGGTGGGAAGGAGGCTGGGGACATACCAGTGGTAGAATGCTTGCCTAACATGTCCAACACTGGTACTGTAAAACCAAAACAACCAAATGAGCTGCTTCCTCAGAGACAAGAAAGCTTGATTTAAATTTTGATAAAACAGCTAAAATTCTGAAAAAAAAAATGTCCTCAGTCAAGAACTTTTGAAGAAACATTGTCCAGTCAACACTCAGAGGAAAACCCCGAGTTTCTGTGTGGATGTGTCTATAATCTTTATTCTACTTAAAGATTACTTACTGTATATAGCTTAATTCATCCATTTATGGTTCTTACTGTGCACTTGTAATATTGTCTTTTCTATTATCAGAGATTCAGTTTCTTGAATTTATTTTTTAATTTTTAAAAATTTATTATTATGGGGGTGCATCCGTGTATCACAGCTTGGGTATGAGGACAACTCTGTGAGTCAATTATTTCCTTTCACATTCATGAGTGTTGCTAAAATTCCTTACCCAAATGTAGAGAAACATAAAAAGTCTGCCCCATCCTCCTATAGTCCCAACAAAAACCTGAGGCATGACTCTTACTAAAGTTCATTGTGCAAAATCAATAGTTTATTAACTTCACTTACAGAGCAATGGATGAGAGATTATGAGATTATGGGTAACCTTAAAGTAGCCACCCTGGAAGGTCTGTACTCAGCAAGGATATGATTCCATCATGGCTTTGTAGATAGAGACCACTACCCTGTTCCTTCTCCACTTGACTTTTCCTGAGACCTATGGGCAGAATTGGATACAACTAGTTGGGAGGGGTGGCTGAGTACTCGCGTGAGGATTCCATGATCCTCCATGCTCCTCCTGTGAGAGAATCCAGCGGTCAACAAGCACTGCTGAGATCTTTGTGAGCAGGTCCAACAGGACACCTGAAGATGGATGGCAACAAGTGTGGCTCAGAGATAGTCCTGTGCAACACTGAGGCTCCTGCAGCTCCAACCTAGCTGGTCAGGCTGGCGCAGCAAATGCTTTAACCAGATGAGCCATTTCCACAGCTGAGTTTCTTGGTTTTAAACAGACCTTGAAAGAACAATATTCAACTTCATATGGAAGAAAAAAAAACAAGGATAGCTAAAACAATCCTGTACAATAAACTTCTGGTGGTTACACTATCCTTGATTTTAAGCTGTACTACAAAGCTATAGTAATAAAAACTGCATTGTATTGCCATAAAAGCAGAAAGGAATTAAATCAAAGACCCAGCTGTAAATCCACACACCCATGGATACCTGATATTTGATAAAGAAGCCAGAAATATACAATGGAAAAAAATAAAGTATCTTCAACAAATGGTGCTGGTTTAACTGGATGCTGGCATGTACAAGAATGCAAATAGATCCATATCTATTACCCTTCACAAAACTCAAGTCCAAGTGAATCAAAGAATTCAACAGAAAATCAAACTGAACCTGATAGAAGAGAAAGTGGGGGAATAGCTTGAACGAATTGGCATAGGAGATAACTTCCTGAATAGAACACCAATAGCACTGGCTCTAAGATTGACAATACAATGGGACCTTATGAAATGGAAAGCTTCGCAAAGGATACCATCAATAGGACAAAATGGCAGCCTACATAATGGGAAAAATTTTCACCAATTCCACATCTAACAGAGGACTAATATCCAAAATATATAAAGATCTTAAGAAACTAGACAGAAACAAACCAAATAATCCAATTAAAAAATGGGGTACAGAGCTAAACAGAGAATTCTCAACAGAGGAATCTCAAATGGCCAAGAAACACTTGAAGAAATGTTCAATATCCTTAGCCATCAAGGAAATGCAAATCAAAATGATTCTGAGACTTCATCTTACACCTGTCAGAATGGCTAAGATCAAAAACACAATGACAGCTCATGCTGGCAAGGATGTGGAGTAAAGGAAACACTCCTTCATTGCTGGTGAAAATGCAAACTTGTATTAGCCATTGTGGAAATCAATATGGTGGTTTCTCAGAAAACTGGGAACTGGTCTACCTCAAGACCCAGCTATACCATTCCTGGGCATATACCAAAAGGAAGCGCCAATCTATCACAAGGACACTTGCTCAACTATGTTCTTAGAAGCTTTATTTGTATTAGCCCCAAACTGAAAACAACCTAGAGGTCCCTCAACTGAAGGATGAATAAAAAAAATGAGGTACATTTACACATTGGAGTATTATTCAGCTGCTAAAAAATAACAATATTGAAATTTGCAGGCAAATGGATGGAATTTGAAAAAATACTGAGGAAACTCAGACCTAGAAAGATAAACATGGTATGTACTCACTTATAAGTGGTCTTAGCTGTAAATGATTATCATGCTACAATCCATAGACCCAGAGAGGCTAAGTAACAAGGGAAACAGAGGAAGAGGGGATCTGGTGGGGAAGGGATGTTGAAAGAGAGAGCCTGGGAGAATAGAAGGGAGGGGAAACTCAAGTTAGGATGTAATGTATGAGAGGAGAATGAATGAATGAATAAATAAAGAAAATGCAACATATCAGTTGGGCAGTGGTGGCACATGTCTTTAAACTCAGCACTTGGGAGGCAGAGGCAGGTGGATCTCTGTGAGTTCAAGGCCAGTCTGGTCTATACAGTGAGTTCCAGGACAGCCAGAGCTACAGAGAGAAATCTGTCTCAATAAAACAAAACAAAACAAAAGATACTAGAGGAAGTAAATATAGTGCAGCACATTATAACCACAAAAGGTAAACTGAATAAACCTTTTGACTCATTTCCCTATGTTATGTACTTTATTCCTATTAAATTACTAGTCATATACTTGGCTTATCCATACATGAGCAGTGTTCAAATAAGGGCAGAGAGCACACAGTCGAGTTTATAAGACAGAAGTCTGCTTTTGTGTCAATATCTGATTCTCTAAAATTGAAAGTTCTTTCATGACTCTTACCTCGTTTGAACTACCCTGGAACCAAAGCTTTGTAAGTCTGATCAGAACCTCATTTTTTCAGATGATGAAACTATCTCACAGAAGTGAGATACTTTGTTCAAAGTAACGGAAGAGTGAGCATCAGAGTTAGTTTTCTGTCTGTGATGCTCCAGGTACTTTGAGGGTTGGTCTAAGACTCTATCCAGATTCTGCTTCCTTTCACTGAAGTGAAATTCTAGATCCCATTCCTTGAATACTCCACACTTGGTCCATTTTCTTTATTGTAGCCCAAGCTCTTAGTATGGTTATACAATTTATTTTTCAGCCAGGACACACTGGTACAAATGAATTAATTGTTAAAATGCTGAAATATGTGTGTGTGATGAATGGTGGCCCCTCTGAATGTTCAAAACCAAACAGGCAGGTCTTCCTGTCTGGGACTTCCAGATCCTGTTCCTGCCTAGTCAAAATGGTTGATTGTGCCATATTTAAGTTAAATATTTTGAATATCTTTTCTTGCACCAATAGCCACATTTTTTTGCTCTCTAAACTTTGTTAATTTTGTTTTTGGTGTGTGAGAGTTAGCCCAGGGCCTTGCACATGCTAAGCACATGCCCTATCATTGAGCTAAATTCTCATCTGTTCTCTAAAATTTGATTTAAAACTTAAGTCTGATTTCTATTAATAAATTTATTTGTTTAATATCCTGGTTGCAGTTTCCACTCCTTCCTCTCCTCCTGGTTCCTTCCCCACTTCCTCATTTGTTCCCATCTCCCAATGTACTCCTCCTCCATTTCTGTTTAGGAAAAGGCAGGTCTCCCAACAAAACATAGCCTATCAATTTGCAATAAGAATAAGCACCTCCCCATGTATTAGGCCTGGGCAAGGTGACCCAGCAGAAGGAGTAGGGTCCATTCACCCCTGGGCCAGTGCCTGCATATTCCTGCTGTCTCTGTCCTTACCTGTAGTAGTTAGTTCTCTGCCTACTAGTTGCACTCCAACTGCTGAATCTGATTATGGTTTGAATGCTGTTAGTCCTTTGCTACACAATTTATCATGCCTTCATAAGGATTTAAATTATAAAAGGAACTGATAACAGAAGTTTCTTTTACTATTAAGTATGCTATTTTTTTGGATCTGAAGAATTAGATTAGGATTAAGCAAAATTATAAACTGAAAGATATTTAAAAGAAGAGGAACACAAACACAGAAATGCAACAAAGGAATGTTGCTTTTTAAAAACCAATTATTTCTAAACTGACAGCATGACTTTTTCAAACTTTCTAAAGATTTTTTAAATTAGGTAGTAAACAAACACAGTTAATAGCTCTGGCCAGAAATAAATTAAAATATTAAGATAGAGGCATTTTGCTATGATAGTTTTTACTAGTGGGAAATGAATTGTTATCATATTATTCATACTTAAACTATTCTCCAACTCACTATGCAGCAGAGGATGGATGACCTTTAACTTCTGACCCTTTTGTCTCTACTTCTAGAGTGCTGAGATCACAGGTGAGCTATTATGCCTGATTTTAAGAGGTACTAGGAACCAAACCCTTGACTTAGTGCATGCTAGACAATCACTACCAACTGAGCTACTCCCTCAGCCCATTTATTGATCTTTAAATAGAAAATAATATATTTATTGAGAGCTGCTGAAGTCTACAGGGGACACAGAAGAATGCCATATTCATAAAGTTTATCTGTCTGAAGAGGTATTATAATATTTGAAAAATTGATCCAACATTTTAATTAAATATTTTATTAATGGTTAATTTATTATTATTATTATTATTATTAATAGCATGTGTATGTGTCTGCATGTGCTCACATATGACATGAAAGTGGAGGTCAGAAAACAATTCTGTGGAATTAGTTCTCTCTACCTACCTCTCCCTAGATGCTGGGAAATCAAATTCATGTCACACTTGTGTGGCAAGCATGTTTATCTACTGAGCCTTCTCACAAGCCCTGATGCAAAAACCTTTTTTTTTATTTTAAGACAAGAAGTCACTATGTGAGACTATAACTCTGTATAGACTTTGAATTCCTAAAGATCTACCTGCCTCTTCCTCCTGACTGCTGAGATTAAAGGTGTGTGCCACCACGCCAGGCTGATTCCAACTTTTACGTGTAAATGTGTGGTAAAAGAAGGATAAGTCACAGGAATTCAGAAGAGCTGGCACTGTGGGAATGCTGTTCACAAGACAAGTGGGCTTTGAACCCAGTTGTAAAGATTTTGAAGAGATGCAGAGACTAACACGAGAAAAAGGAAAGAACAGCAGAAATATAGTTGGGGATGGTAATGAGCTGACTAAAGAGTTGAAACCAGAGCTTGCTTTGAGGTAGGTTCCAAATGATAAATTTCAGAGGCCTGGGCTCTAAAGATGATCCACAGTTGTGGAACCCAAAGAGGTATGTATCATCATTTTAAAAAACTGAGTAAAATCCATTAATATATTGACTCAATAGCAATAAATCTATTAAGGAAAACATTTTTCCACCCAGAACCAGAGGACACTGGTCTCCAGTAGGGGGCAGAGTAGGCAAAGCTTACACTGCAGCTACACTGAAGAAAGCAACGTAGTAACAGAAAATGCTAAGAGAAAATATACATTGCTGTTACTTAAAGGTGCCTTAAATTTTAGGAAGAACGCAAATTAGAAGATAAGTCTTTCATAGAAATCTGTGGTATAAGATGCTTCTAAAGTTGCAAAATCAATGTGCCCACTGGGCAGGCACACCAGCTATGCTAGCAATCATCTTTACAGGCTCTTCTGTCTCCCTACCCATCTCAGGCAGGTCTCAAAAGCCACCCAAATAAATGCCTAACTACGTATATATCTGAGCTGGAATTCCAACCTGTGCCTTCCATTTCTTTTTGGTCAATTAGGGAAGTGCTTGTTCCTATGGCCTTAAAGTCAGAGCTGATGAGGTCATGTCACTGGAAAGAAATTCTGAGGTATGCATTGACTCAGCAGGTGCTGAGGAGCTGCCATATAGGAAGGCTGACAGGGAGTCTTCAGTCCTACTAACTTAATATTCATGCATAAATATTAACACCTAAAATGATTTCAATAAACCTTTTAAAGGCTAAAGCTAGATTTTGCAAAGTATCATAAACTTGTTTTCTTTGATTACTAAACATGTGTCTTTAAAGATATAAGAGCAATGCTATTTAGCAGACTGACTTTCTGCCATTTGGTAGAAATTGTTTCTCTTCATGCTTTTGTGAGTTTTTTCTTTCTTTCTTTTTCTGCTTTTCTTTTTTTAAAAGACAAAGTCTTGCTATGCTGTGCAGGCTTCAAACATGCCATTCTCTTGCCTCTAAAATATGACTCCCTCCCACCCCTACATATCAAGTAAAAGCCTTTAAGACTTGAGAAGAGTTCTCTCTCTTTCATATAACCCTTTTCTTCTGCAGTCTTCCTATGGTAATTAGAGTTCAGAAAAATGAAATAAGGATAGGAAGTCTATAATGACATGATCAGATCATTCTAGTTATATTTGCAAGATATTCTTTAATCTAGAGTTCCCTGCCAAACTGAACAGAACTAAAGGGAGAAAGGGGGGGGGGAAGCAAAAAGTGTGGAACATGGGTACACCTGATGGGATGTCTCCTCCCCTATGCAGATTCTAATACAGATGCGAATCACTTTAAAACATCCATCTACCCATCCTTGTTACTAAAGGCACTAGCAGCTCCAATAGATAGTTAAAAGCATCAATGCAATGAACCAGCAACCCCATAAAACTGTGCTTCCTGGAAACAGAAAAATGTTAAAAGGGATTCCCCAGATATCCTAATCGGTAAACACCTCTCCAAGCAACAACAGGAAATGTTTATTACTAACTTACTTTCCAGAAAACCTTAACTTTCCTGATACCACTTCAATAATCCATGAGAAGGATAACTAAGCCTCCAGAGTGATGATAAGATAAACCATTACATGATACCAGAGGACTGAAAAACCAAACACACACACACACACACACACACACACACACACACACACACACACACACACACTGTTAGATAGCCAATGTGGGTGCTTGGAAATAAAAACTCAGGTCTTCTGGAAGAACAGTATACATTCTTTACTGCTGAGTCATCTCTCTAGCCCCTGGATTTTGAATTACAAGTATATTGGAAAACTATTTAGGAAAAATGGAAAAAAAGCATAGATTAGTTTGGATTTAGTTCTTTCTGCTTCTTTTCCCAAGGGTCCTTGGATTATGCAACAGTTGCTCCCTCTGCTACACAGAATTATCAAACATGACATCTTCCAACACCTACATTTTTGTGTTCTCATATACTGTCTACACACATTTATTTTAATTGTCTATGCTATGTATAGGTGTTCTGCCTGCATGTATATCTGTAACACCATGTGCATGCAGTCAGTGCCTGTCAAGGCCAGAAGGCATTGAATCCTCTGGAACTGGAGTTACAAAAGTTTACAAGCCACCATGTGAGTGCTGGGATATGAGCCAGCGTCTGATGCAAGAGAGGCTAGTGCTTTAATGTAACAACTGAGTTATCTCTCCGGACCTACATATACTTAAATGTGTCTAAATTCCACTGAAAAATTTATGCATTAATTTTGAAATCCAGTTTGAGTAGAGATGAAGATGGGGGTGATGTTGGTGCTAGGGATTGAACCTGGGCCTTATACATACTTGAGAAGCACTGTACTCCCAAATCACATCCCAAGGCTGAGATGAGATCTGTTATGTACATGGATGAATGACATTGCCTCTAATACTCTATGGTTCAAAGTGGATGTGTACGACCACAAAGCTTAAAGCTGCTTATACCACATACTAACTCTGCAGGTTCCATGCATTTTCCTTAATAGTTACCCATCAAAGGCTCTGTCAATTTCCAAGATTCAACAGTGATACTGTAACTGCAAATCAGGCTTTAACTCAACCTGTACTTGGACTACTTCCTCCTATGTGTTTATGTCTTATGTTCAGATAGGAACACCTACATTGCCTTGCCCATGGAAGAAGAACTGCGTGGCAGGGTTAGAGTGCTAACATACTAACTGAATTTTAAGTACTTGTCATTATAGACTTTGTTCTGCCACATAATATAAAGCAAAGAATCTAGAATTTGATCAGAGGTCATAGTCTCAAACAGGTTAGTGCCTGTATGGTAAACCAGGAAATACTATTTACCTCTAGACTATAGCTTATGACTAAATCAGAATAACATAAACTAAATATTTTATAATCTCATTATTCAAACATTAGTGTTTTAGATGCTGTAAAATATTTTCACCTAAAATCACCAGGAAAATTTTAATTTAGAAAAAAATGTATATTTGTCAAAGATGGGCCATAATAGGCATCTTTAAAATCTCATTGGCTCAAAATACTTTCTTATTTATGTTACATGTTTATTAGCTACTTTTTTTCATCACTTGTGACAAAATACATAACAGAAACAACCTAAGAGAAGAAAAGTTCTTGGTTTCATGGTTTCTGAGAGATTTCATGACAGCATAGCAAGGCAGGCAGGACAGGCAGAGTAGCTCTGGCTATGGTGGTGTGAGCATGATGGAAAGGCTTACTGATTTACATGGCATTAGATAGGAGACAAAGTTCAGAACCACAACCTAGCATCACGTATAACTGTTAAAGGCTTTCCCCCAGTCTTCTACTTCTACCAGACAGGCCCCACCTTCTATTGACTCTTCCTGAAGCCTTCAAAACAGGGTAATAAATGGAGAACTATTGTTTAAAATAAAAGCCCACAGAGACATTTCAAATTCAAGCCATAGCACCTATCCATCCAAGGCTGGTACAGATTTAACTCCATGTTGTCCACTCTCCTTGAATTGGTCACTATGGAAGGAAGAAAGGAATCTAATCAATCCTTCAGCTCTTAAGGATTAAAGGCTTTTACTCAGAGCTGACAAAAACTAGTACGCCTGGTGGCACAGGCCTGTAATCCCAGCTACTTTGGAGGTTGAGGCAAGAAGATCTCAAACTCAAGGCCTACACAGGTTACAGAACGAGTTTAAAGCCAGTCTGAGCAATACAGTGAGACTCTGTATCAAAATTAAACAAACTTTAAACAAAATTAAACACATTGAATACTTTCAATGTCTGTGGGTGTCACACACACCTTTAATCCCAGCACTGGGATGGCAGAGGCAGGGGGCAGTCTAGGAGTTTGAGGACAGCCAAGTCTATATAGTTACATTATAATGAGACACTGTTTTAAACAACCCCCCCCCAAAATAAAAAACCAACCCCTAAACAAAAACCTAATCTCATCACCACCAAAAATACATTTAAAAATGGTTTAGAGATATAGATCTCTATATCTTGGTAGGGCCCCTGCCAAACATGTTTGAGTCCCTAGGATCAATCCCTAGTATGAGGGGAAAAAAAGCAAAAGTCATATGACTGTGTTCAATTCTCAAGGAAATAAAATCCCATCTGTTGGGAGGAGAACCAGAAACACTAGCAAATATTAGAATAAGTATAGATAAGAGCATTGACATGTAAAAATGATTTAACATTATACAGACTGAGAAAATTGTATTTAGGAGTGTGTGTATGTGTGTGTGTCTGTGTAACAACAATTAAAGAAAAAGAGATCAAGTATTTGAATGAGAGCAAAGGGAAGGAAATACATGGGAGAAGTTGGAGGGAGTAAAAGGGAAAATTATGTAAATATAATTTCAAAAATTAAAAAGGTATTATGAAAAGGGTGGTTTTAGTTGTAAATAATTTTACTTAAAAAAGATGTAAGGCTCACACAATTAAATCTAAGGGGAAGTTTAAAATGCAATGGTTGTATTTAAAATAAAAGGAGAGACAGAGATGGAGAAGAGGGAAGGAGAAAGGAAAGAATAAAATGCTGCCATACATATGGTAACTCACACCTCCCAACCCTTAAGGGGCTGAGTGAGGTGAATTATGAGTTCAGGGTCAGCCTGGTTTACATAGGGCATTCCGTGCCAGCCTAGACTACAGTATGAGACCCTGTCTCAACAAAACAAAGCAAATGGAAAAAGAGAAGTCCAACAATATCTTCAGGTCTCTACATTCTACTCTCTTTTGATCTTACATCCTTCATATTCTTAGATCATCAATACCAACCTTGCCAAGTACCCACTGTCTTCTTAATAAGAGATCCAGAAAAAAATAATTTTTCACCACTAAGATCTGTATAAATTTCTCAGAATGGCACTGAATGGACTGCTTATCTAAGTATTTGTTCTAGTTTGTTTTCTGTGGCTGTGATAAACACCACGATCAAAAGCAAATTGAGGAATAAAGGTTTTATTTCATCTTACAGGTTACATTCCATTGTCTAGGAAAGCCAAGGCAGGAACCTGGAGCAGAAACAATGGAGGAACATTGCTTACCAGCTCCATCTCTATCTCAGCTACTTTTCTTATAGAGCCCTGGCCCTCTTGTCTAAGGATGGCACTACCAACATGGGGCTTGGCCTTTCTACATCAATTAGCAATTTAAAAAGCAACCCTACAGACACATTCATAGGGCAGTCTGAGAGGGGCAATTCTTCAATTGAGGTTTCCTCTTCTGTAGGTGTGCCAAGTTGACAATCAAGATTAGATGTCACAGTATCCAAAGAAAACGGTAGACCAACTTGTCATGAACCTATGGTAATATGACCATTCAGTGGTAGAAAAAGCAAAGCCAAGCAATATTCAGCACTATCAAAACACTATAAAGTAAGGCGAACACAACTTCCCAAAAGAAAAGCTATAAAACATACCAAAAAGTAGCAACTATCCTCCTAAAGACTATTTTTTTTATTTCAATAACCACTCCCTTTCCCCTCTAACTATAAATGTGAGATAAATTCTCATAGAAAATGAACTATGCGATCTTGGCTTTCATACTACAAATTGCTACTGAAATTAAGTAAATCCTGGGAAAATATTTCCTTAATAAGGCACTTTGGGATACACACCTGATCACCTTCTAAGGAAATTCCTTCTATAGCAAATTCAATGGATGATTTTGAGTCGCCTAGGTGGATGATAACATTTAAAAAGTAAGAGTAACTTCTGAAAATCACAGACATCACTAGATCTGAGCACTAGAATCTGAATACAGGTCTGATTGTTCCTGGGAAGAGGCAGAGTGTAAAACAGTACCAGGTATCCAATTACTAGCTTATGGGAGAAGTGATTTTTCCTTTTGCTCATATCTTATGTAGCAAGAATGGGTCTTGGCACATACTATGTGGGAGATGAAAGATGTCCAAGAATTAAATTTCTTTTATATTATAAGTAATATTCAACAGCAATGAAATAAATTTGGATTTCCCATTGTTATTATCCCCAAATCTAGATAAACATATTTCCACCAGAATAAAATACTTAATTTCCAGTAAACCCCAGGTAATACACATGGTGAGTTGATACCATCCTCTGTATAATAACATTTTGAAGCTAGGCAAGATTAACATAAAACAATGAAAGAAAGAATATAGGTTTTAAAAGAAAGTGAGTGAATACAGAAAAAGTGGGCAGGGAAGACAACATAACTAAACTATAGTTGATAAGTGTTGGTATGGTTTGTTGGTAGAAGAGGAGGAGGAGAAGAAGAGAGAGTTATGTCTATTGATGCCTACTCTATGTTTTAGTTGAGATGCTGTATGTTAATACTTTAAGAAGATGGCTTTAAAGAAGATAGCTAAGGGACTGGAGAGACAGATCAGCGGTTAAAAGCACTTGTTGCTGAGGACTCACGTTTGGTTCCCAGCACTCATGTCAGGCAGTTCATAACCACCTGTGACTCAAATTCCAAGGTAACTCAGTGCCCTCTTTTGCCTCTGTCCTCTCTCTTCTCTCTCTCTTTCTCTCTTGCATGCGCGCGTGCGCGCGCGCGCGCGCGCACACACACACACACACACACACACACACACACACACACCCTTCCTAAAAAGTAATAGAATTATCTGAGGCAGCCCCTTCCGGTCTATCATTCTACAGCAGCTAGATAACAGCATTTTCCCAGCTGTCGTCTTTCTCTCCTAACACTAATTCAGCTGAAGATTTCCATTTTAATTTGAGGACTATGTAACAGAAAGGGCAGTTATGCAGGTGGAGTTATTGTACCAGACAAGAACAAGATACAAAGCTCACTTTGTCCTGGAGATTAAAGACATGTGCCACCACTGCCCTGCTAATTTTTTAAATGGAATTATTTGTTATTCATGAACCCTCTTACCACAGTAAATATTTGACAAATCAGGTAAGTGAACTTATTGCAGCAAACCATTCCTTCATCTTTTATTTTAATTTTATGTGTATCAGTGTTTTGCTTGTTTGTATAAAAAATAGTTTAAAAATATAATTGGATACCATGTGCATGCAATACCCAAAGAGGCTATAAGAGGGTACCAGACCCCTTTGAATTAGTGTTATAGTCAGTTTGTGAGATGTTGTGTGAGTGCTTGAAACTGAAGTTAGGATCCTCTGGAAGAGCAGCCAGTGCTCTTAATTACCGAGTCCTCTCTCTAGCTCCTCTTCTTTTTTCCACCTCCAAATGCAATCTGCAAAATTCAACTATATGTATGTTGTTTCTCCATCAACTGATGAGTCTAGAGATTCCTAGTGTCCAGTAGTCCACATGATCTATGGGGTGTTCTGTTCTGTGGGTCACAGTGGGCAGGTGGTTCCGAGAGGACCATGCAAACCCTTCAGAAGATTGCTAGAGTGCAGCAGTACTAGCACTTATTAGAAGCTTACATTGCCAGGGTTTAGTTTGCTACCCTTATGTTTCATGATAATTCCACAAGGCAGGGGTATCTTTTCTTATTTCCATTCTTAGGATAAAGACACACAATTATTCATGGTTACATAGTCCTTACCAGCCTCCACATTGCCCTTCTGACACTTTCCCTTTTGTCAAGAGCTCTAGCCTTTGGCAAAGAAGCCAAAACAAACTAAACCCAGTCACAGGGATACAAGGATCCCACAGACTCTGGCATACAAAACAAATAAACCTGTTCTTCACAGGAAAGCTAGGTGGTTGTTTTTAATAATATCAGCCTAGTCTGGAAAGTCTTCAGTGGCTTCTTGTCAAAGAAATAAACACCAAGTCTTGACTTTGTACCAGCTGCCCTTTGTGATTTCACCATGTGTTTGTGAATTATTCCCCTCCTTTTTTGTTCTAGCCTCACTAGCCTTCTCTCCATTCCTTGACTGTGCCAGTTTCCTGACTTTAATGTTTCCCCTTTCCCATTCTTTTCACCTAACTTTTCCCTAGTTTGATTTAGACTAGCAATTTAAGAGCACAACTTAAAACACCAGTTCTCCTTCTTTAGTAACCGTCATAGCTCATCCTGCTCCAAACTAAACTAGATTGCTTTGTGCACTCTCAGAATGGGTGCTTTCTACTTGGAAGAAATTTAAATTTTTTTCTGAATAATTATTTGTTTAATGCCCCTTACTCCAGTAGTTAAGTTCCAAAGAGAAGCGCCATATTTTCCATATACACCACTATATCCTTAGCAACCCTCATAGTGTCTGGCACACAGGAAGTACTTCATACAAATTTGTTAAGATAACAAATGAGTTATAAAGGTAACCAGATATACAAGAAATGAAAGCTAAAGTTATGCCCTTAAGACACAGACACCAGGAGAGAAACTGTGAACATAGCTAGTAAAGGAAGTGCCCAGGCCAGTTTTGCCTCTGCTTTTTATATTGTACTGGTGCAGCTGCTCCAGATTAAGCCAGTTTAATTAGTGCAGGGTAGAGCAGTAGAACCAGACCAGTGGAAAACATGACTGGGGATGGAAATGAAGCAGTGGTGCCTTAAAGTGTGTCTTAATGAAAGACGATGGCCTGGGCATTCACTTTAAACATAACTTTAGCTAGTCAAATGTAAATTATTACTACATGGCAACGTTGCATTTGATTACTGCTCTAGTGAATTTTAATTGATATTTACTTATTATATACAGTTCACAACAGGAAGGGCAATAATTCTCTGAATGCCAGAATTGCTTAATACAGTTTGGGTCTCGGGTAGTGGTAGTACAAGTCTTTAATCCCAGTACTTGTGAGGCAGAAACAAGAGAATCTCTGAATTCAAGAACAAGTCTAGTCTACAGAGTGAGTTCCAGGACAGCCACAGCTACACAAAGAAACTGTATCTTGACAAAAACCTACCAACCAACCAACCAAACACCCAGCCAAATATATATAGAAAGTCCGGGCTAAATTAGGCATGGTGGGGTAGTCCTGTAATCCTAGTTACTTGGAAAGCCATAGCAGGAGGATAGTAAGTTTGAGGCCAACTGGGCAATGTAGCAAGACCCTGTCTCAAAATAAAACTTAACAAAAGGGAGTGGGGTACTGGAGATGTAGTTCAGCTGCAGAGCTACCTGATGTGTGCAAGATCCTGTGTTCAGTCCCAGTACTGAGGGAAACAACAACAACAAAAAAAGACATGGCTTCTCTGTAGCTCCTTCTTTTCTCTCTTTAAAAAGTTACTTTTATGAGCCACCATGTAGTTGCTGGGAATTGAACTTAGGACCTCTGGAAAAGCAGACAGTGCTCTTACTTGCTGAGCCATCTCTCCAACCCTGCCCAAGTATTCTTAAATTGCCCTTATTAATTAAGAGACATTTGGCTGGGTGAGGATAGTGCACATCTTTAATCCCAGCACTCGGGAGGCAGAGGCAGGCGAATCTCTGTGAGTTCGAGACCAGCCTGGTCTACAAGAGCTAGTTCCAGGACAGGCTCTAAAGCTACAGAGAAACCCTGTCTCGAAAAAAAAGTTACTTTTATTATTTTTATTTACATATGTGTGTACATATTTTTACAAATGCAAGCTGTGTTTATGTGTGTGTACCCCCTTGCAGACAAGAAAGGGATGTTAGATCCTTTGGAACTGGACTTACAGGCCATTGTGAGAAGCTCAGTTTATGAATTGGGAACTGAACCTGGGTTCTCTGCAAGAGGACTCATCCCATAGGCCATTTCTTTAGCCCCCTGTAACTCATTGTTAAGATCTAAAAATAAACCAGGTAAGGGACTGTTAGTGCTAAAAACGAAAGCAAACACTCCCCTCCCACAAAAAGCTTCCTTAAAAGGAAGATGTTACATATACAAATTTTATAAAGATGCCTCTTA
The DNA here is from genome assembly GCF_903992535.2 of Arvicola amphibius. NCBI lineage: Eukaryota > Metazoa > Chordata > Mammalia > Rodentia > Cricetidae > Arvicola > Arvicola amphibius. The sequence goes on from NC_052050.1 coordinate 44,072,028, forward strand.
TTAAAGCAAGTTGGACACATCTACAATATAACTCGTAATAGTTCCATGACTTCAGGGCAAGACTGTAGAGATTCAGGATTAAATGGTGGGGGAAAGGTGTAGAAGTGTGAGCCGTAGAGCTTTCTTCTCACTTGTATTAACTTTGGACAAAATCAGACCTTCCTGTCTTCCCACTTTTAGGACCTCTAGTAAAATATTCCAATATAGAGCTATCACAGTGTTGAATCTGGATTAATTCAGTATTAGAAATCTAAAGTGAGAATTCCAGTTCAGCCTAAATTATATAATGAGACTTTCTCAAAACAACAATAATCTAAATTTTAAAAACTGACTCTATAAATAAGCTCTTCAAATCATCTGAATGAAACTGTTTATATTTAATGTCTCTGCTGAAGCTCCGTGTGTGTGTGTGTTCTTCTATTTTGAGATAGTGTCTTGGTTGCTTGGTAGCCCAGGCTGTACAAGAAAAAAAAAATATGTATATAATGCGTGTGTGCATGTGCCAGTAGGCAATGTGCATGTGAGTATAAGTGCCCACCACATAGGCCAGAAGCATTTGATGCCCCGAAGCTGAGTTACAGGCAATATTGAATTCTGATCTATCTGTAATTAAAGTTTTCATAACAGTGAGATAAAGAAATGACTGTACCCTTCCTATTTACTTTTTCCATTTAAGATTTTTAAAAAATTTATCATGAAATTCTATAGTTTTTATAATTTTAGTCCTTTCAATGTTAATGGCTTCAATGAATGAATGGCAATAATATCACAGTTTACTTGACCATTACCAAAACCATCACATAACTCTCCATTACTGAAAATATCACTTCTATAGTATATATAATATTTTCTTTTAAATAATTTAGAAGAAATTTTTAAGAATTAGATTTTAGGCCTAAATTGTCAGATTGCCAAGATCAAACTAATTTATAACTTCCACTAATATATTCATCAAGTAAGATGTATATCTATCTATCTGAAAAGGAATTTACACCAGACATTATTCACATCTAAACAGCATCATAATCCAGAGTCAGAAAACCTGCATTACACTTTACTGAATCTGGCCAGCCTAAAATTGCTGTGATTTCCTGGGAGAAAAAGAATTTAGTCAGAATTTTCTGGAGCAAAAGGCAATTGAAGATACTCTGGTTAAAAACTCTTTAAATAAAAAGTGTGATAGCCTGAATGGAATTGGACCCCATAGTCTCATAGGGAGAGGCACTATTAGGAGTTGTAGAGTGCGTGTGGCCTTTCCAGAGGAAGTCTGACACTGTGGGGCTGGGCTTTGAGGTTTCCTATGTCCAGTGTCTCAGCTGACTTCCTGTTGCTTGAGAGATGTAGCACTCTCAGCTCCGGTACTACATCCGTCTGCAGGCTGCCATGCTACCTGCCATGATGATAATGGATTGAACCTCTGAAACTGTAAGAAAACCACCTCAATTAAAAGCTTTACTTTATAAGAGTTTCTGTGGTCAGTGTCTCTTCACAGCAACAGAACCTTTAAATAAGACAAAAAGTAATGTAGTACAAACAAGCACTGTACTGAATTCAAGAGACCATAGCATTTAAATTCAAGGTGTACTTCACTGTTCCCTTCCCAAGGACAGAATTTTCTTTCTTCTTACATTCTTCCAGACACCTGGAGACGTCAGCCATCTCCTAGCCCTCCTAGATAGCTTCTCCCAGCAGCACTCTTCTGCTTGGCTCCCGGGTCAGGCCTTGTGAGGTAAGTTCAAGTAAGGCCAGGGAATGAGATGGTGATCCAAATGGAACTTCCCATCCCAGCTCATGCATGCCAGGGCACTTCCTCATGCATAAGCACCTAGTGCAATCACAGCAGACTTGGACTATCATCAGCTGAACATTAAGCTACCTCAATCTCCCTGTGCTTTTGAAGTTAGTCTTTACAATATTCCAATTCAGCCTTCAGATACTTCAAAACCTTATAATCCTTTCCTAGTGAATTTCTGAGAATCATGGTCCTCAACAGTGGCTGCACCATCACTTCTAAATCTTTATAAAGATTTTTGTTAAGTACCACCCAAGACCAACTTAATAAAAAACCTCTAAAGATGGGACTTAAGTATCTTCATTAAAAAAAACATCGCTTGGTCAATATTGGATAATCATTGCCTAACTTGGTGCCTGACACAGAATAGTGCAGATAATTGTAGAATAAATGAGCTCAGTCTTGTCATTTTTAAAACAGGGTTATATAAGACAATTGGCATAAAATGCAATGTTAAATAACAGAAAAATTTACATGGAGTCAGGCCTGCGGTCAGTACTCACAAATGTTAGTCTTATTTCAGTTATAAACAATCCTCAGCAAGTCACCACACCTTGTAGACTTCAAGTTCCAAACAATTCAGTTAGATAAAGAATTACTATTGCTTCCCCACTGTAGAAGCACATTGTGAAGAAATATGCAAAAGATATTGGGGATAACTCAGAAGACTCTCTGAGATTAAGTAGCTGTTCAATTTACAACTGTTTTATGGTGTTTGCTTAATCGGCCACCCCGCTGTGTTTCTCCAGTTCTTGCCTAATGACTGAAATAGCAGCTTCACCAGGAATCCACCTGCAGCACTGAGACTTCTGAGAGAAAGGTTATACTTGAGTACATGGTGGCAGCACTCAAGAAATTCATAGACTAGAGAATTAATTTGGATATAAATATTAAAGTGATCATCTAATTACCAGTGAAATATCTCATCTTATCTCTGGAACCTTTAGCTACTGAGCCATCCTGCTGGCTTTGGTCCTCTATTTCATAACTTAAAATTATCTTACTTATGCATATAAACACATACAACGCATACATACATGGAAATAGACAATCTTAATATGTTTTAAAATCTTTTAAAAATCATATGGTCAAATAATCAGGATAATGGCTATTCTTTGAGGATGACGGCTGGTGACTAGCAGACAGTAGAGAGAGAGAGAGGGGGCACCTGGTGTATGCACTTGTTCTCCAGCTGGTGCTGCTGTTTGGGAATGTTGTGAAACTTCAGGGAATGGAGCCTTGCTGGAGAAAGATGGTCCTTGGTGGCAGACCCTGGCTGCACTGTGACCTGCTAGTCTCCTGCTCCTGTCACCATGCTTTCTCTGCCATGATCGAATTGTAAGCTAAACCCTGACTCATTTGCTTCTTGTCAGGCATTTGTCACAACAATGAGAAAAGTAGCTAATATAAAGTTTGAACAATTCATTAAATGAAAAGAAAGGTGGAAAAAAAAATCATATTTTTGCCTATGTACATTTTAGTTGAATAAATGTGAAAAATACTTATCTGCATGGAAAAGCCACTGTGAAACCACTATTGCATATAATTAGCATATGCCAATAAAAACATTTTAAAAGTACACACACACACACACAGTAAAAAAAAAAAAAAAACCCAACAGTCCTCTATTTTTTTTCTGTAACTCCAAAACTGTTGATACAGGAAGTTCTAAACCTCATAGTCTTCCAAGAGGTTTGGAAATTTCATCCTTAACTAAGGTAGATTTGGGTCACCTAATTTAGTCTCTGCTCCTCTTTTAAGAGAAGTCTAGTCAAGGAATTTACATGTGGAAGTTCAAAGTGTTGTAGCTGCATAATCATATGCTTATGCCAAACTCTTATGATTCAAGTTCATTTCAAATATCAGCCAACTCCTAAGATTCAAGTACATTTCAAATATCATACGATCTTCAAGAAAACAGATGTTATAAATGCTGCAGACTGCATCTCTGGTTTGGTGATGCAAAACTTAGCACAGAGCTAAAAAAAAAAAAAACCTCTGGTAGTTCTGAACTCCTGATTGATGCTAGAATAACCCTGAGAGCATTTCAAAAGTACAAATTCTTGGGTTTCAATCAGAGATCCCAATTTAGCTATATTTGGGTTAAGTACTGTTATTAAATTATTTTAAATGGTCAATAGAATATTCTAATGTAAAGCCACAATGAATCTTACTGAGCTAAATAATTCCGTTATCTATAAAACACTTTGTATTTAAAATCATTTTAAATTTTATTTTCTCAAACATGTCATCATAAAAAGAAAACAAATTTGTTTCTCAGACTTTTCTGAGTTAAAATAGTTGAGCTACTCCATCTTACAACTTATACTGAAATGAATACAAGTATTTGTAACAGCAGAAGCAGCTTCCTACCAGTATAATCATTCAGGTTAGAACTCCTTCAAAGGAGAAAACCGGAATTTAGTTCGTGACCAAGCTCTTTCTGCTGCAGCACTTTTATTCCTGTTCTGACTATATGAGTGATTCCTGTGCACTGAAGCGAGGCAAGAAACAATCCAGAAAACCCTGAATGCTGATGGGTCAGCTCTTAAACATTTGACACTCATAATAAAATCTTTTTCTGTAGGAATTAATTTTTCTTTTTCCCTATTCACATTTGTGTATGTTTGGCTAGTGAAACTGTTTCTCTGCAAAAGAGTCTGAAAAAGAGATGGAAGCACACCTAGGCCTTTAGTGAGTGTCCTATTGCCGTAAGGAGATGCTTAGGCACAAGTTGGTATCAAGGATTGGGCATTGCTGTGATAGGAATGACTGTACCTATTTTTTTTTTAAAAGGAAGGTGGACTTTAAGACTTTGAATTAGCTGGGTGGTGGTGGCAAATGCCTTTAATCCTAGCACTCGGGAGGCAGAGGCAGGTAGATCTCTGAGAGTTCGAGGCCAGCCTGATCTACAGAGTGTTCAGGACAGCCAGGGCTGTTACACAGAGAAACCCTTTCTCAAAAAAACAAAACAAAACAAAAAACCCAAACAAACAAAAGAAAAGAAAAAAGCCTTTGAAAATCCCCATAGACTCTGACCTTTAAAAAGTTTATTTCTTGCTATAGGCCTACATGTCATCACTTCCTCCAGCCTAAAACACCCTAAGACTGTCTTTCCCTAGAAGAGAATGTAAAACTACAGCCTAAAATGTAAATGACATTATGTGCATTTAGTGGTATAGAATATGTCTGGCATGTATGAAGCCCTGGGTTTGATCACAACAATTGATCAGTGTAAAATATTTTCAACCAAATAATTTTGCACTTTAGATTTTCTTTTTTTAAATTTTTTCTTTAGCAATGCAAAAGGCTGATATTTTTCCCTTTCATTGGGCTAATATTTCATAAAGGTAAAATGCATTCCCTATATGCATTTTATAAAAAACAAACAAAAGAATAAAACAGACTATAAATCAACATAATTATCTGATGTGCCCCTCTTCCTGTGTAGGGATGGAGTCAGAAGACACAAGGATGTGAAAGAAATGAAGAAATGTTTTTCTTCTTGGGAAATGAACTAACAAAGTATTTTCCTGACCACCTGCCTGAGGAAGAAATAGACCTACAATAGTTATCAGCCTGCTGTTCACAGCTGAGCCCTCTAAGCCCAGTAATTGGAACTGTGGCTTCTCTACAACCTTTTCTCCTTTTAGGTTTGATGGCAGGCAGGTAAGGGGGCAAGAATCAAAAGAGAAACCTCAGGTCCCTCAATATTCAGTGGTTGCTTCAGCCATAAACAATGCTCCAGTCAGCCAGTCACTATGGACACAAACATTTCTTATCTCCATCTTCATCCCTATGACTGGGGAATTGAATAGGGCCTTGAGCACACTTGTCAAGTACCCCTGAAATTCTTATCTAGAGGCAAGGTGAAACTTATGCAATTAGCTCTGGTATTTTTTCTGTGATCTCTTCTACTCACAGTCACTGCTCTAGGACCCAGTCTCTTCCAACAACGTAGAGGAAACAGGTAGCTGCTTCTAACCACTATCCAAGTGGAACCAAAGAAAGGGCAAGGACCTCTTTTTTCTTCTAGGAGGGCCCCATGAGATCTAAGGCAGCCAGGCCTCTAGATAACTTGCTTCAGGCCAAAATTTTTACCATTTATCTAAATTTCTTCTCTTCTTGCTGTATACAAGCAATTACACACTTAATGATTTTTTCCCTCTCCTTTTCTTTATTCTTTTTTTAATTGACTTTTATTGAGCTCTACATTTTCTCTGCTCCCCTCCCTGCCTCTCCCCTCCCCTCTTTAACCCTCCCCCAAGGTCCCCACACTCCCAATTTACTCCTTAGATCTTGTCCTTTCTACTTTCTAATTCCCATGTAGATTTTATCTATGTATGTCTCTCTTAGTGTCCCTCATTGTTGTTTAAGTTTCCCTGGGATTGTGGTTTGTAGGCTGGTTTTCTTTGCTTTATTTTTTAAAATCACCTATGAGTGAGTACATGTGATAACTGTCTTTCTGGGTCTGGGTTACCTCACTCAAAATATGTTTCCTAGCTTCATCCATTTTCCTGCAAAATTCAAGATGTTGTTATTTTTTTCTGCTGTGTAGTATTCCATTGTGTAAACGTACCACATTTTCCTTATCCATTCTTTGGTTGAGGGGCATTTAGGTTGTTTCCAGGTTCTGGCTATGACAACAAAGCTGCCTATGAACATAGTTGAGCACGTCTTTGTGGCATGATTGAGCATCTTTTGGCTAAATACCCAAAAGTGGTATTACTGGGTCTTGAGGAAGGTTGTTTCCTACTTTTCTGAGAAATCGCCACACTGACTTCCAAAGGGGTTGTACCAGCTTGCATTCCCACCAGCAATGCAGAAGTGTTCCCTTTTCCCCACAACCTCTCCAGCATAAGTTGTCATCAGTGTTTTTGATCTTGGCCATTCTTACAGGTGTAAGATGGAATCTCAGAGTTGTTTTGATTTTGCATTTCTCTGACGGACTAAGGATGTTGAACATTTCCTTAAGTGTCTTTCAGCCATTTTTAGATTCTTGTTGAGAGTTCTCTGTTTAGGTCTGTACTCCATTTTTTTTATTGGAATTATGTGATCTTTTGGTGTCCAATTTCTTGAGTTCTTTGTATATTTTGGAGATCAGACCTCTGTAGGCTGTGGTTTTGTCGTGTCCTTTGCTTTACAGAAGCTTTTCAGGTTTCAAGAGGTCCCATTTATTAATTGTTTCAGTGTCTGTGCTGTTGGGGTTATATTTAGGAAGTGGTCTCCTGTGCCAATGCATTCAAGTGTACTTCCCACTTTCTCTTCTATAAGGTTCAGTGTGGCTGGCTTTATGTTGAGTTCTTTGATCATTTGGACTTGAGTTTTGTGCATGGTGATAGATATGGGTCTATTTTCATTTTTTCAACATGTTGCTATCCAGTCATACCAGCACCACTTGTTAAATATGCTTTCTTTTTTCCATTTGATATTTTTTGCTTCTTTGTAAAAAATCAGTGTTTGAAATGTGTGGATTGATATCTGGGTCTTCTATTTGGTTCCATTGGTCCTCCTGTCTGTTTTTATGTCAATACTAGGCTGTTTTCAGTACTGTAGCTCTGTAGTAGAGTTTGAAGTCAGGGATTGTGATGCCTCCAGAAGTTCTTTTATTGTATAAAATTGTTCTGGCTATCCTGGGTTTTTTGCTTCTCCATATGAAGTTGAGTACCGTTCTTTCGAGGTCTTTGAAGAATTTTGCTGGGATTTTGATGGCAACCCTCTCCTTTTCATAACCATCCATAAAAACTAACTTGTTAATACATTCTCTAAGCAGAGATTCTGTATTTTATGTCCAATCCCCATACCTCTTTACCCAGCGATTTATACATAAGAGCCAATCAATGTTTGTTGAATGAATGAGTACACCTAACAAAGTTCATGCTATTATCACCCCCAGAATATAGACAGGTTTTCAGTGATTGACTTTATCATCTAACTCTTTACAAGAGCACTTCCACTTCAAATAGTTATCATGATTCCTTATCACCCTCCCTTGAAGAAAGTTAGATAATGGGAATTTCAATGCTTGCTCTACAAATAATACCATCCCCATACTGAATCTTCAGAGTACTGTGACTTTGTGTGCATGGAAGTCACACAATACCTCGGCACTGAATCAGAACTTCGTGCGTACTAGGCAAGCACCCCGTCACTGAGCTACATCCTCAGCCCAAGCTTTTTTAAATTAGGAAGAAGGCTCTTCAAATTCTTTGATACAGGAGTAGGAATAAAGGCAGAAGAAGGAGTGGGAGGGTGGGAAATACTACCTGAGTGAGCAAAAAGGATCTAATACCTTTAAAGAAAGATAATGAAGCATGACTCCAGCCAGTCCAGGGGTGAGATTGTGACTTAGCAGAAGTGCTTGCCTAGCATGCACAGAGCCTTGGATTTGATCTCCAGCAGTGAAGAGAGCAAGCACAGTGCCACATGTTTGGTGGTTTGAGCACTCTGGAGGTGGAGGCAAAAGGATCAGAAGTCCAGTCATCTTTGGCTATACAGTGAGTGTAAGGCCAGCCTTGAATACATGAGACCATGTCTCAAAAATCAAAGAAAACAAAAACAAAAATAAAGAAGCAACAATAACAAAAAAGTATCAGTCCACTTGCCCCGAGTGCATATATTTTGAGACGGTCTTGATACATAGCCTAGGCTGACTTAGGAGGATTCAAGATCCTCCTGTTTCAACCTTCCTAGTACTGGAATTATATATGTATACCCCACACTTAGCTCGTAGCTTTGCTTCTTTAAGAGAAAAAACAAAGAAACTTATTGCACGGTGTGAATGTGTGAGTACGTGTGTGAGTGCATGTGGGTCTGTGTGCACTGCGTGTGTGTGCGTATTTACCAGCCTGTGTATGGAGTTCAGAGGATGACTATGGAACATGCAGATCAAACACATATCATTATATCATTACGCATACACGGCAAGGGCCACAACCTGACTTTTCAAATGAATGAAAGTTCTGGCTATTAAATAATTGTCAGCAATTCCAGCACTGAGGAGATAAAAGCATGACAATTACAAACATGAGGCCATTTCAGGCTTTAAGGCAAGTTCTAAGGCAGAGGTACTACTGGGAGAGGGGTTGTAGGTGGGAGGAAAGAAGGAAAAGAAATCCAGGAGCCGACTGTGAATAGAAACATCTAAGTAATTGTTTGCAAAGATGAAAAAACTACTAAACTAGACCCATCTTTCCCAACATGTTTACTTTTTAAATAGATTTTCATATACTCACCTCTGAGAGAAAGACAACCTAAACGATAAGCCACTACAAGCTGAGAGGATTTCATCACACACTGAACAAAACGTATACTGTAGGATACCATATAGGTGCCTGGTACAAAATCTATTAATGATTCTGCTTTCTCATAATGAGCTCACCGATAGCTGTCAGTTGAGATGTGATGTCAGTGCTGTCCCTGCTTATCACAAAACTGAACTATCTTATAACCTTTCCACACTCAGTCTGTCATCTGCAAATGGTGATAAAAGAGTGTTTGCGTGGATTCATCAGTTAACTTAAGCACTAGAGAAATGAGCACCACTCCAACTATTTATGAGTCACAATAATTGAATTCATACCAGTCCATACTCTTCATCAAAATGGGATGAAAGTTCAACCAGATGAATCAATATAGTTAGTAAAGAAGATCCCGAAGCTGTACCATGAAGATAAAGGGTAAGGAGTGGTGTAACAAACCTGAGAAGCAACCCTAAGACATGTTGTCTCCATGAGCGCTATGACCTACAATAAACATCTGACACACATAGAACTTAGCTGTATGGCCTAATTTTAGTTACAGTTATGTGTTGGAAGAAACCAAATCTAGTGAAAGTGTGTGGGGAGGGATCAGTCAAAATCAATTCAAAGAATATTGTAATTTAGCATGTCATGCTAACGATAGGGGCTAGACACAGAACAAATCTCTTAAGTGGGAAAAATGGCTACCATGTTTCTAAACTTCAATTAGATACCAAGCCATGTTGGATCACCCATAAAATGGTAGTTGAAGCTGGTTTGACAAGAACAGCCTAGTCTTCTATAAGTATGACAATCACAAAATATGCCTTTATAATTTTTTTCTCCAAGTGCCATTCCAAATCTGTACAAGCTTCATGACAAAGAGCATAACTAAAATCACTAAGTCTTAGGGAGGCAGGAAAGGCATCTGGGATTACAGGAGAAGCAGAGAACAGAGAGCAAAGGGTTCCTTTCTCCTTTAGACAGGTATTCATTCAATGGACAGTTCACTCATTTTCCTAGTCACAGCTCTCATACTCATTTCCTTCCCTTCAAGATATCTCCAGAATCCATGAAAGACACAGCAAATGTATGAGCAACTAGGTTTTACAGAATTCAGGGGAAATTTGCTTGTATCCGAGAATCTCCAGATTAATGTCATTGCCCACCACCAATGCACAAAAAACAAGCCATTCTCTAATTCTAGACTGACTCCACCAGTAACTATACTGAGGATCAGCTGGAATAAATAAGATATATGCCATTTCATGAAATATAGTTTAATGCTCTATGCCGCAGTAGAAATAGACTTATTTGGCTTTATATTAACAACAGTCAGGACACAGTGTATAGGGAAGGAATGGAGACCCAGTGGCAGGACCATTATCAACTAGGTGATATTGGAAAAGGGAAACACTGACCATTAAAACTATATGCAAGAGGGACTAGAGAAATGACTGCAGAGGACCTCTGGGTTTAGTTCCAGCACCCACAAGGTAGCTCACAACTGTCTGTAGCTCTAGTTCCTGGGAAGCTGACACCCTCTTCTGACCTTTGCAGGGCACCAGGCTTACACAGAGTGCAAATATATACATATAGGCAAAATACTCGTGTACATAAAAGGAAAAGAGCTGGCATTGGTGGCACACATAATTTAATCCCAGCACTCCAGCACTTGAGAGGTAGAAGAGGCAGAAACTGTCTACAAAGGGAGTTCCAGAACAGCCAGGAACACAGAGAAACTCAGTCTCTACAACAAAGAAAAGAAATAAGAATGAAAGACAGAGAGAGAGAGAGAGAGAGAGAGAGAGAGAGAGAGAGAGAGAGGAGAGAGAGAGAGAAGAGAGAGAAGAAAGCTTGTGGGATCTATTGTTCCTGCCAATGGTGTAATAAAGCTCCCTAAAAACAACAACACAAAATGTATCCATGGGGGAGGGAAATAAAGACAAGTGTAGTCTTATAGACAATTACAGAAAAGATACATTAAAAGTTCCAGGACGCAACATTTTACCACTGTGATAGATATGCTTTGAGTAGAGATTACCATGCATCTAAATATAGCACAGTAGTTATAGATTATAAATATATAAATATACTACTAAACACACACACATATACTTATCCTGAGTCACCTATTTGTCTTCCAATTACTATTTGATGAGTAAGGTCAACAGATGAAATAATAGGCACTACATTAGTTGTATCAAGAGCCAATTTCACCACCCCCAAAAGTTTTTATTTATTACCAAAGGCTGTATATTATTTGTATATGTATAAAAACATATACCTACGTACATTGAGATTACTAAAGATTTCTGATTCTCCATATTCACAGCAAAGTAATGCTGCTGACTCACTGTCTTCCAAATAAGAACTCTGTAATACAGAACAAGATCATTATTTCAGATTATCTAGACAAATGAGCCCATAAGCATGAGAAAATATGCCAACCAAAATAACTGAATTAATGTTAGCTCATAGGTGAGGAAACTGCAATTCTGATTAGTGATGGCTGTTTTAAAATAGAACATGGCTAGTGACTAGTTGCGTGAATAGACTAGTTAAATGATTAGGAAATTGATTAAAGAATGTTTAGTTAGCTCAAGCATTTTCTGTGGCTTCCCAATTCCTTTCATATTCCAAACTCTCCCCAAACTGAGAACAGACCTCCATTCACTTATCCTCCAATCCAAAGATAGACACTTGATGCTATTGTTTAGAGACAGGAAACAGAAAGAAGACAGTAAGATAGAGCCCGATTAGAGGATTAAAAACACTAGCCTCACCTCATTAGACGCCTGCTTACGAAGTGTTTATCAGAGCCAAAAGACACACTCTACTCAAGTCCTTTGCCAGATGCCAGAAAACAATTTAAACACCTTTCATCTCCCATTCCCCCAATCTCTCTCCTCCTCTCTCTCCTCTCTCTCTCTCTCACCTCTCTCGCTCATCTCTGCTCTCATCTTTTTTCCTCACCTTCATCTCTCTCGCTCTCTCTCTCTCTCCTCCTCCCTCTCTTTTCTCTCTCTCTCTCTTTTCAGAATCTGTTAGAAGATAGTACAAAAGAGACAAAAGAAGTGAAAACTACTGGTAACAGAGGAATGCTTCCCCTGTGACTATGACGACAAAAAGAGGACAGAAAAAGCTCTAATTCCTGACCCACTAGATGCCACTTAACTTGGCTGTGGATAACAGTAGATGGAAACCGAGGTTATCATCACATAGAGCATTGATGTCAAGGACTTCATATGAGCAGTGGTTGAAACCCCAGTTATATGTAGTAGTTACTTTATAAGCTGATCCTATCTGACACTTTGATTTTTCTGAGCAAGGATATGTTTCACCTGCAGAATACCTTGAGAGATTAAGCGTTTTAGAATACAAAACTCTTGAATAAGAGAACACAAAGCTGGGAGATACTATTTCTATTAACTACTGTGTTCCTGGTTTCCTTCTTTTTTACTTCTTTATACTCTGATATTTGTCTACATTTGGTTTTATGATCAAGTCTTACTAGCTAATTATCTCTCTCTTTTCTCTCTCTTCGGCTTTTCGAGACAGGGTTTCTCTGTGTAACAGTCCTAGCTGTCCTGGAACTAGCTCTTGTAGACCAAGTTGGCCTTAAACTTACAGATCTCCCTGCCTCTGCTTCCTGGGTGTAACCATCACCACTCAGTTATTATCTCTCTTCTTTTAGAAAATCATCAGAAATTATTAAATATTAAAATATTTAAATCTGGTAACTATAGTCTCTTATTCTTCCTTTTGTAGGGAGGAAAATAATATTTACTCTCCTGGCTTCTTTCATTTTCATATTAATGTACAAAATACTCAAAGATTTCGAAGAATTCTACTTCAAAACATACAGGCTTGATAAAATGATTAAATGAATTATTAAGATGGAGATTAGAGCTGCTTTCAATTCTTCCAAACTCTTATACTGCCAACAAATCAGAGTAATATTGAGTATACCAAAAAAGGGCCGGTCACTGCCACAAACTGAAAAGAAAAATCACACTCATTAAAACCTTCAGCGGAAAAAAACAATGACATCTTGAATTTTGCAGGCAAATGGATGGAAATAGAAAACACTATTCTGAGTGAAGTAACCCAGACCCAAAAAGATGACATGGGATGTACTCACTCATATAGGTTTCTAGCCATAATTAAAGGACATCGAGCCTATAAATTTGGGATCCTTGAGAAGATAAAAAGAAGGTGAACTCCCCAACAAAGATATAGTAATCCTCCTGGATATTGGAAGTAGACACGATCGCCAGGCAAAATTGGGAACTTGAGGGTTGGGCGAGACTGGGCCAAGGGAAGATGGGGAGAGAAAATGTGAAGGGAGAACGGGGGGAGCTCGGAGGAATGGGATGCTTGGGATATAGGAAGGGTGGAATATGGGAGCAGGGAAGCATATATCTTAATTAAGGAGCTACCTGAGGGTTGTCAAGAGACTTGACCCTAGAGGGGTTCCCAGGTTTCCAGGGAGACACCCCCAGTTAGTTCCTTGGGCAGCTGAGGAGAGGGAGCCTGAAAAGGCCAGTTCCTATAGCCATACTGATGAATTTCTTGCATATCACCATAGAACCTCCACCTGACGATAGATGAAGAAAATGACAGAGCCCCACATTGGAGCACCGGACTGAGCTCCCAAGGTCCTGATGAGGAGCAGAAGGAGGGAGAACATGAGAAAGAAAGTCAGGACCGTGAGGGGTGCGTTCAACTCATGGAGACGGTGGGATACAGAACTAAAGGGAGATCACCAACTCCAGTTGAATGGGACTGATGGATCATGCGACCAAACCCGCTCTCTTGAATGTGGCCAACAGCGGGGGCTGACTGAGAAGCAAAGGACATTGGCGCTGGGCTCGATTCTTCTGCATGGACGGGCTCTGATGGGAGCCTTCTCAGCTTGGTTGATCACCTTCCTGGACCTGGGGGGAGTTGGAGGACCTTGGACTTAGCATAGAGTGGGGAACCTGATGGCTCCTTGGACTTGAGAGGGAGGGAGTGGAGGTATGGGTGGAGGGAAGGGGAGGGAAGGGGGAGAAGAGGAGGGGGCGGAAGGGGGAGGAGGAGCGGAGGGAGGGGGAGGAGGAGGGAAGGAGATGGAAATTTTTAAATCTAAAAAAAAAAATAAACCATGAGAATGAAAAAAAAAAAAACCTTCAGCTTTCACCTTATGCTTTTTGAATATTCCACACTATACTCTCAAACAACCACCAGGATGAGGTCCTGTACCCACATCTGCATTGTTATGTTATTTCAGGACTTAACTATAGCCTTATAATTAAAATAATTCATTAGATACCTATCCATTTAGCTGTGCTGACAGAATCACAATGCAATGGTTCCTAGAACATGTAATTTACTTGTCACCATCATATTTAGCTCTAAATTATAGTCTAAGAACCCTAAGGGAGACAAAGGAGACTTCAGTTTTTTCCCCTGCCTTCAAAGGTAACTTGACAATTCCAATTCTTGAGCTGTTTCTTGGGTACTATGCCACTTATTTCCAAGAATAAGAGATAAATGAATGAATTTAAAAGACATTTATTTCCTATTTCAAACATTTTCAGTAAACTGGGCACAAAATGTACTTCCTTAATTACTTTCTTGCTGGGTGGTGGTGGCGCAAGCCTTTAATCCCAGCACTCGGGAGGCAGAAGGAGGCAGAGTTCTGTGAGTTTGAGACCAGCCTGGTCTACAAGAGCTAGTCCCAGACAGGCTCCAATGCTACAGAGAAACCCTATCTTGAAAAACCAAAAATAAAAATAAAAATAAAAAATTTACTTCCTTGGTGGGGTTTTATATAACACCAATTCAAGATGATAGGTAGGCTCTTATCTCAACTGATCTATTGAGATTCATATTATAAAAATGTCTTCTGTTTGCTGGGCCTTTCCCTTACACACATTTTACCACTGAGTTACACACCCAGTCCTCAAATGCTTTTTCTAGCACTTCAGATGTAAGTATATGACCTACAGTAACTACAGAAACTAGGAAGTTAAAAGGGACCACTATGCGTGGGGTGATGGTGGAGGAACAACAGAGAGGGGAATAACAAGGTACAAGTGATCTGAGGAGAAATGAAAAAATGGGAGGGTTAATTATGAAGAGGGAGGCAGGTAAATACACAAGAAAGAAGGTAAATAGCAATAAGGATGCCCAAAAAAATCATAAGAAAACTTATCATTATCTACCTAAAAATACTTATACTGCATGTGAGTGTATACACAGACACAAATAGTTTAAATGAGACTTTCCCATCTGGGCTGACAATGCTCTCTCCCACGTCATGGACTATCAAACAAACCCCAATATCAGGCATGAGAAACCCTATTTTGAGTTGGTTCGGGGTTTAGTCAAGAGACTCCCAAAACATTATAGGACCTTGCTTCTGCCCTTGGTTGCCTTCCACAGTGGGAAGGTAAGTCCCTATCACTGAGGACATCATGTACTTCAGACACAGGACCAGAGGTTTGAGCTGGATCTGATCTGAAACATCCTCCCAAGGAGTCATATAAGCTTCTAAAGGGGGAAAGCAACCAATAGCCCTACCCAGTTATGACTCCTACGGAACACAATGAGCAGCATGGCTCTGTAACCCTAAGGGTGCAGTAGTGGCATGCTACCTTGGCAGTAACCAACAGGTCCTCTAATTTAGGCCTCTTGAGCTTTGATGGACATATTGGTCCACTCAACAAGAGGAAAATAATGTCTAATACTGGAAATCTGAGCTGACTACCCAGGGATAGAGAAAGCCATAGATCTTGGCGGGGAAACCTACAACTACCACTTTACTAAACCAGAATAATCCCCAACTATATTCTAAGTATTTATCATTATTATACAACAGAAAAGTATAGTTCCCACCCCTTTTCCAAGGAAACTTCAAGTAACAAATGGAGACCATTACAGAAAATCGCAGCCTATCAAAATGCAGAGTTGTTAGACCAGTCCCAACTGATACATCTAAAACACAACTCCTGTACCTAAGACTGAGGTATCACATTGCAAAATAGGGGATAGAAGAATTGTAAGAAGCCAGAGAACAGAGAGTTTGTTGTGAGAAAGTGAATCCTAGAATGCCAGAAATTACACTCATAAAGTCTCACCAACATTGCTTCCTAGACATGACCTGAACAAGGATGATAACCATTAGACATGTTAATGTATAAAAGGTAATGATCAGGAGACTCCAATCCTAGACAAAGACAGACATCTACAAGCCAAAAAGATAGCCCAGAAGAAAGCAACTCTGCCAACATTTATATTTAACAGGCAGCCAGCCAGCCACCCCATCCCTGAAGAGTAAATACATATCTGTTGTTAAAGTTTGTTTCTTGCTATGGAAACCTCAAAAACTATTACAAAGAGGAACGGTTTCATGTCCTTTCCTAGAACCTGTAAGAGGCTACTCAAATTCTTCAAACTCAGACAAAGCTGGGTTAACTTCTACTTACATTACATTAATTCGAGTCAAAGACAGGATCTTCTATGTAGCCCAAATTGGGCTGTAACTTGCTATGGCCTCAAATCCAATTCACAGTCTTCTTGCCTCAGCCTGCAGAGTGTTAGGATTTATACACATGTATAGACCATATCTGGGCCCTCTTCTAGTTTTAAAAATCCTTGTGATTAGTCATATTACGTTCCACTCTAATAAACCAGGACAATCTCCCCATCTTAAAAAAGCTACATTATAATACCCTTATTCCAACTGCAAATTTAATTTCTTTCTTTACCATATAACATAAAACATTCTCAGGTTCACAGGGGATAAAAATAAAATTCTCTTTTGAGGACTATATTACACCCACTACAGTAAGTCTTTTCTAAACATTTCACTGGGGGAAACAATTGTGATTTAGAACCTAATTTTTACACTAATACAAAAGAAAGTGCAAAATCAAGCACATACAATGAGAAACACACTATAACTGTATTTTACATAGGTAGAGATCCTCTTAAAAATTCAGTAGTAGCAGCAAAATATTTTTGTAGAGAGAAAATGATTGTCTTATAATCCAAGGAAAGTATTTTTTACAAGCCTCTTTGTGCTCAATAGCACAAGATCTGAAAGATAATTATCTGGTAGTAAGGACACAATCTATGGCTATTGAGGGGTATACTAATTACACTGAGTAAACATGAAAATATTTGAAAGTTTAAGTAAGAATGGACTGGGTGGTTTTTCTTCTATATATCTATAGTTCTTGTAAATATATTTTCCAACTCATATCTCTCTAGAGATTCTCTCTCCACCTCTAGACTATTAGCTTCTCATCTTCTATCTCTGGGCCTGGTGCATTCAGTAAATATTCAAAGAGTAAGTAGTTTAGCATATGAGTTACTAGCAATTTTTCCTTACTTTCTAAAGCATCAATTGAAGATGAGACATAATCCTGTGAACAGGTGTAGTTAAGAACCACAATCTCCATTAAACACATGGTTATTATCTTTCCAATAGAAGAGCAAGCTACATGAAATGTTGACCTCTCATGGGCTTCAAGTCAGCATGGAGGTTTGAAGTCAAAGGAACATCTCTTCTCAGAGCTTCTTAGAAAGTTTGCTTGTCAGTGGGGGAAGTAGCCAAAGCACTTATACCAAAGGACTCTCTAATTCTGACCTGCAATTGTGTCCCATTTCATTTGCAAGGACATAGCTGCCTTCTGCTCTACACGTAATACATAATCTGAGTCATGGTGACTTTCCTTGACAACGCCTTTCACAAGGAAAATATCTTTTCAATCTAAAGCTTACTGATTCTTCAAAGCAACCACCTAATACTCCCAGAGTCTCAGGACCGTCCTAATAGAACAACCTTCATTTTCATTAAAACGGGAGCTTCCCTGCTGAGTCGTCGCTATTACTCAGAGTTGACAAAATATGACCTATGGGTCAAATGTGATCAAACAGAGAATAAATTTCTAGGCAAATAACTTTGCTAGGGACTGGAAAGATGACTCAATTAAAAGCACTAGCTGATCTTCATAGTGCCCAGCTTCAATTATCAGTGCCCACATGGCTGCTCACAACTCTCTGTAACTATAGTTCCAGGGAGTCTGACACCTCTTCTTGTCCTCTGAGGGTGCCTGGCATACGTGCGGTGCAACAGACATACATGCAGGTAAAACACCCATACATGTAAAATATAAAGTACAGGGGTATTAAGTGGAGACCAGTCTCAATAATAAATAACTTCAGCAGAAAGCTACCAGAAATAGAACATTTTGCATTATATCTCTCTCAATATTCCAAATTACTTAAATAAGTTAAGAGGAAGAAATTCATTTTAATTGAGTGTTTTTAAAGCAGGGATTTTTATTGTTCACTGTTGGGGTGAAACATTATATGCTTCTGTAGTGATATTTAATTTGTATTTAATAAATAAAGCTTGCCTGAAGATCAGAACACAAACAGCCACACTAGTCAGCCATACAGGCCAGGCAGTGGATGGCACACACCTTTAATCCAAGCAGCACACTAGGTAGCCATAGAGGCTGGTGCTGTGTTGGTGCACGCCTCTTAATCCCAGCACTAGAGAGGAATATAGGTGGGATAAAACAGGAAACTCACTCTCTTCAGTCTGAAGATTTCAAGAGGTAAGAGCTCTCTAGTGGCTGGTTGCTTTGCTTTTCTGATCTTCAGGTTGAACCCAAATATTGGTCTCTATGCTTTTATTATTCATGCTACAAGCTCTCTTTCTAAGTCTTTTATTGAAATTAACATTGATAAGATTTATATGTGGGACAGAAATATGGCTCAAATGTTATGGGAACTTGCCTGTGCAGTTTTGGAAACCTGTTTAATCCCTGGAAGAACTGGACTACTGAAGAAGAAAACTGACTCCACAAAGTGCTCTGTAATTTTCACAATGGACATTATAGCACACACTCCCCTCTCTCTGTCATACACACCCACACACACACACACACACACACACACAATTTAATAATTAAAATGTCAATGTCTTTCATTTCATTCTTTGAATGTTCACTATAATAGTATCCTCATGCCACACTGATAGATGTCATATTACTGTAGTAACTCTTCATACTATCATACACATAATCTTAAAAAGTCCACTAAACTCTGGCATGTTTTGTTATCTTTTCCCCATTCTCTTTCTACCCTGAAAGGAATGGTTATGAAATATGGGAGAGAGTGATTCTCAATGTGGTTCTCAAACTCCCAGTGGCAGAAAGAACAGCAGTATTTAAGAATTTGTAGAAAATGCAAGTTCTTACCCTATTCCATTTTCAAAAAAAAATCTGCTGTAAGACCTAGAAATACATTTTAACAAGCCTTCCAGGTGATTTAGATGTGCACTGAAATTTTAGAGAGCCTCTTCTGCAGACAGCACTTAATCCCTGCATTAAAGTTAGGCTGACAGAAATCACATCACTCCCCTAAAAACAGTTAGGCAGCAAGATTCTAAATTCTAATTCCAATGGTCTTTCCAGACACTGAAAAATAATCTGTATAACTAAATTGAAGTAAGAGATAATGGATGTCTTTTCTGTATGAATAATACATATTTTCCTAAGATATAGAAAGACTTGAAAACAGTTATGTCTATAATTAAAAGGAAGTGTAAAACATCTCCTGCAACTTAAAGAGTGATACCACTACCACATTAAATCAGTGTTGCTGCTGTGCCAAGAGATATCTGCATTGATTATTTTGTCCTCTGAGCATGGAGGAGAAAAAAAGTATCAGGAATTTAACCTGAGCCTGGAAACTCAGAAACCCAAAATAGAAAGGCTTCCCCACCCACTTCCATATTCCATCTATATGATACAGGGTTGGGAAAGAGACTGCTGGGACTCAGCTTCGCCTAGGTGGATGATTTGCTGTGGTTGCTAAAATATATGGTACTGTTTGAGCTTTTGAGAGCTTTTAACCTTAATTTAAAGAAGAACTGTAGATGCCAAGAAGAAATCAGAATTACTCAAAAAGATCATTTATCATTTCCTAGGCTTAGTTCCTATCATATATTTTTTTTACTGAACTCAAATGAAATTGTTTTGCATTTTGGTTCAAAGTACAAAAGAAAAACAGTTGAAAACTGTTTTCTGAAAAGAAAACAGAAAAGAGTTCTGTAACAAAACCTATTTGTCACTAATTAAAAATTAGTGTCTTTGGACTGGTGAGATGGCTCAGCAGGTAAAGGTGACTGCTGGTAATCCTGACCACCTGAGTTTGACACCAGTCACTTAAATGATTGAAAGAGAGAACTGACTCTCCCAGCTTGTTCTTTTACCACCACAATGTGTGCTGTGACACACACACACACCACCACACACACACACACCACACACACTCTAAATCCCTAAAATACAAGAAAAAATAAAGGGCATTGAAACTCTGAATAAAAAAGATCAGGGCCTTCATACATAACAACTTATAAAAGTCAGAAGTAAGGAGACAAAAATATGCCAGAAGATTTTGAGACTAGTGTAGAAAAGAATCAGTTAATTGGAAATAAGCAATTTGTAGTTTATATAAAGATTATTCAGAAATGTTATGTGTATCCTCACAGAAACAATCATAGAGCATGCTTAGATTCCTAAACTTATAATTATAACAAAGCCATAAAAAGAAAAAGAAAAAGGAAATGGGGTATTTGTAGTGGGATGCAAAGACAGCTGTTCAAATGCACAGGTTCATCCATTTAAAAAAAAGTTCATTACACACACAATAGATCTTACACCTAGTGTACCATGATAGAGTCTAAAAAAATAATCATTCAAAAAAGCAGCAGTAATAAGTAATAAGCAAATTCATAAAGACAGGAAAAAGCAAAGCCAATGTTAGATATTTAATCTAGACTGAAAGTCCACAAAGAAAACAATGGGGGAAAATGTAGCAACATTTCACAATTTCGGGACCTAGAATCTCAATATACAAGAAAAACATGCTGGATATTATGGCACATGCCTTTAATCACATTAATTGGGAGGCAGAGGCAGGTAGATTTCTCTGAGTTTTATGCCAGCCTAGACTACAGAGCACGTTCCAGGCCAGTCAGGGCTACATAGTGAAACCTGGTCTCAAAAAGTAAAAAAGTAAATACATGAACGGGAGAGGGATTTGGATTCCTGCCTTGAGTTGCTGAATATGTTGGTTCACAAGTGAAAGGTAATCTGTGCACACTGGTTTGTTCTACTGCTTTCTATTAGGCTTCTGCTATTAACAAGTTAGCAGTTTAGTTCCTTCCTGCTCTTTGTGAGAATTAAAGAAAAGAAACAGTTTTCTTCTTCATGGGAACACCTGGATAGCACAAGACACTATATACAACCTTATATTCTGTGTATGTTTACAGCATATAATTCTTGTTGAACCCCATTTATTTATCATTGCAGTTCTAAAAACCTTATAAGTCTAGTTCTTTATTTCTCTACTCAGACCAGTATATGGGAACTATTCATGGTTTTAAACAATCCATCAACTATCCCAGCCTCTGTCACATAAACAGTCAGAAAACATCCCATGTAGCTTGATTTGGAACTTAGACTATGGGAGCCAGTTGGGTTTCAGAGATGCTAAGATGTGTGCCCATAATCTGATCACTATGCTCCTGTAGTGTGTTAAGAGCCGAAGCTGCTATTTCTCTGGGAGAATGGAGTTTAGAACAGAAAAAAAGAAGGCTATTTTATAGAAACCAGGGAACTTCAGAAAGCAATAAATGCTGAGTAAGACGAGCAAGACAGACCTCTTTGGACATCTGTCTGGGGATGTTGCCAGGAAAGAAAGACGAGCGCAGAAAGATCAGTGTTACTGAGATAGAATCCTGAGGACACTACCAAGTCAGGTTTCAGGTGATTGTGAAAAGAATAGTGTTTACTCAGAACCCAGGATTAGGCCTATTTCCCTGCAAGTAAAGAGCTTGATTCATTAACAAATAAGAGAACTGAAAAAATTTATAGTACTAGAGGAGAAATCTGAGTTGATTAGCAAGGAAGGCTACATATTCATAAAATGAAAGCCCAACAGACTGAAATGAACTTAAATGAGTGACTGTTTTGTGTTCACAATTAATTTCTTTCATAGTTTTTCTGACTACAACATCTCATACTGTAGCTCAATTATTTTTGTAGTATATATAGTTAACTAGACTTTGGTGAATGAAGAAAAAGAGTGTGAACCTCCGGTATTCATTTTCAAAGGAACTGATTCCTGAGACTCTGAATAAATATTCACATAGCCACCAGTATCACTTAATGCCAAGACCTACACCTGTGACATATTCAGTGTCAGGTGCAGCACTGGGAGGAGCTCCTCCTTCCATTGAGTCTAGAAAACTGTTTAAAGGGAGAGAAGCTCACTTAAATGATTCCACCTTAGTCTGTCGCTTCCTTCTGAGCTATCCATGTTTCAGGGGCTGCCAAGGGCGAAATTCTCATGTATACTGGAAACAAGATGACATCATGAAGTAAATTTCCCACCAGATAATTCTGGAAGGATCTCTGTCAAATACTGTCATACACCTGTGTAATTTTTCCTCATCCTCTGAATCGGAAGGAAAGCTTTTCAATTGCTTTCATCAAGTAACATAGAAAATAATTTGGGAAAGTGAGACCTTATGTGGATGGCTAACAGAAATAAGAGACTAGAGCTAACCACAAGATGAGTAATGTCAAGAACTGAGCAAAGGGATAATAGAAGTATCTTTAAAATAATTTAGCCATAAAATAGCAAGGCCTCGAAACTAGAGATGAGAGGAGTAACAGGGTCTAGAGAGGAGGAACTCATAAGAACAGGAATTTCCATTTATTCAATGTTGCCCTTAATGTCTGTGCTGCTGGGGCTATACGTAGGAAGCGGTCTCCTGTGCCCAAATGTTGTAGAGGTACTTCCCACTTTCTCCTCTAACAGGTTCAGTGTGTTCAGATTGATATTGAGGTCTTTATAATCCATTTGGACTTGAGTTTTGTGGCATGGTGATAGACACGGATCTACTTTCATTCGTCTACAGGTTGACATCCAGTTATATGCCAGCACCATTTGTTGAAGATGCTTTCTTTCTTCCATTGTGTGCTTTTAGCTCCTTTATCAAAAATCAGGTGTTCATAGGTTTGTGGGGTTAAGATCTGGGTCTTCTATTCGATTCCATTGGTCGACTTCTCTATTTTTATGCCAATACCAAGCTGTTTTCAATACTGTAGCTCTGTAATAGAGTTTGAAGTCAGGGATGGTAATGCCTCCAGAAGTTCCTTTATTGTATAAGATTGTTTTGGCTATCTTGGGTTTCTTGTTCTTCCATATAAAGTTGATTATTGTCCTCTCAAGATCTGTGAAGAATTTTGATGGGATCTTTAAGGGGATTGCATTAAATCTATAGATTGCCTTTGGTAGTATTGCCATTTTTACTATGTTGATCCTCCCAATCCAAGAGCAAGGGAGATCCTTCCATTTTCTGGTATCCTCTTCAATTTCTTTCTTCAAAGACTTAAAGTTCTTGTCAAATAGGTCTTTCACTTCCTTGGTTAGAGTTACCCCAAGATATTTTATGCTATTTGTGGCTATCGTGAAAGGTGAAGCTTCTCTGATTTCTTCTCTGCTTCCTTATCCTTTGTATATAGGAGGGCGACTGACTTTTTGGAGTTGATCTTGTAACCTGCCACGATACTAAAGGAGTTTGTGCAACCGTTTTGGAAAGCAGTGTGGAGGTTTCTCAGGAAATTTGGGATCCACCTACCCCAGGACCCAGCAATCCACTCTTGGGAATTTACCCAAGAGATGCCCAATCATATTACAAAAGCATCTGTTCAACTATGTTTATAGCAGCATTATTTGTTAATAGCCAGAACCTGGAAACAACCTAGATGCCCTTCAGTGGAAGAATGGTTGAAGAAAGTGTGGAATATATACATGCTAGAATACTACTCAGCAGTAAAAACAATGACATCTTGAATTTGCATGCAAATGGAGGGAAAATAGAAAACACCATCCTGAGTGAGGTAACCCAGCCCAAAAGATGAACATGGGATGTACTCACTCATAATTGGGTTCTAGCCATAAATAAAGGACATCGAGCCTATAATTCGAAAAAATCCTAGAGAAGCTATATAAGAAGGTGAAACCAAAAGAAAAACATATAGTTATCCTCCTGGATACGGGAAGTAGACAAGATGGCGGGAAAAAAAATGGGAACATAGGGGGGTGGGGTGGGATGGGGGGGGAGGGGGGATGGGGCGAGAAAAGTGTGAAGTGGAGGATGGGAAAGAGCTTGGGGGAATAGGATGGTTGGGATATAGGAAGGGTGGATATGGGAACAAGGAATTATATATCTTACAAAAAATAAAAAAAAAAGAACAGGAATTTCTTGTCAGGAATGATGCACGTGCTTTAAATCTCAGCACTGGGAAACTGAAGCGGAAGGTAATGGCTGCCAAGTCAGTCCGGGCTACCTACTGAGTTTCCTGTCTCAAACCAAGGATCCAGGCTTGGGTGGTGTACTCCTATAATCCCAGATCGTAGGAGGTGGAATCAATCAGGAGGATCAGAGTTCAAGGCTGGTCTCAGGTAAATAGCAATTTTGAGGACTACTGGGCTACATAAGACCCTGTTTCAAAAATAACTTCCAGGTGGTGGTGGTGGTGCACACCTTAATCCCAGAACTTGGGAAGGCAGAGGAAGGTGTATTTCTGGGTTCAAGTCAGCCTAGAGTGAGTCTAGGATGACTAGGGCTACACAGAAAAAACCCTGTCTTGAAAAAAAAATCAATCAATCAATCATAAAAGAAAATCAAAGATAAGATAGAGCATTTTCTTAGTTTTCACTTCAGGAAAAGAATTTAGAGACAGATTCAGAAAATACTTCAAAGGCCAGGGAGTCTAGGAAAAGTCATTAGCAAGGGGTCTTATTTCCTAATTCATAATTGGGAGATATCAAAACTGCCATTGTGTTGACAAATGCTAAGGGGAACTTAGTCTAGGGGCTCCAAATATCAAAAATATCTCTTATCTTTTTGGTTGTATGTCTAGCCTTTGAAGGCTGAGCCATCAAGTAACCAAGTTATTGGATGCCCCATATCTAAGACAACCATGCAGCTTTCTGGTAAGTAAAGCTTAAATTAGATGCAAGGATTTCAGAGCTTGCCACAAAGCTGTCTCCTTGACTCCATCAGCCTGGCCTCTCATAGTACCCAGTGGGACCACTGCAGTTTTCAAGGTACTGTGTATCCTTACAGGGGCCACAAGGGAAACATTGTGGATCTTGAGCCTTTGGTCAAGACAAGACTTTAGCTCCAACTGTAAGGGCAAGGAGATAGAGACCATCACAGGAAAATACCAAAGAGAGGATGAAAGGTCAGGGCACACAAGCCATAGATCAGAGTCATTCTTCACAGGCCAGAGGATTAGCATGGATCCTTTTGATGATCTATTTCATTACTAACACAGAAAGAAATTTCTCTGAAAACAAATCTCCAGAAAAAGATGATTTCCCTTTATCAGCACTTTTTCCAAGGGACAGAACAAAACAGGAATATCCAAAGTCTGTGACAACTTTTGTACAGAATTCCAGACCACACAGTTAGGAAAAATTAATATGAATACATATAAACTTATGCTGGTTTTGGCCTAATTCCAGAGAAAATCCAGAAGCTTAATCATGGGCTTATTGTATTGGACATTAGTCTGTCCCAAAAGGAAGCCAGGTCTAGGCAGAAGCCTGAACAGAGCAAAGTGACAGGTGCTACATCCTACAGAACCAGATGTCTGACTGTCAGGTTCTAAGAGACCTGGAGTCGTCTGGGCCTGGGCAGGACTGTTAGAACTGTGATGTTCAGGAGAAATTGCCTTCCTTAGAGAATTTCTTTGAATGAAGAAAACGCTCCTCTACTCTAAAATTTACTAGTTTTTATGAATCTAAAAAAGAATGGTCTCTATTTCTCACAAGTAAGAAAATTCTTTCAAAATATTCTGTTTTTGTCTAACTTGAGAGAACAAACTACCCCCCAAAACCCTTCAGTTTTTTAGTTGTCCCAAGACCAATTCATTGTTCTCACTGACAGAGAACAAATATTGACATGAAAACAACATTGGGAATTTGGACTGGTAATTGGCTAGTACAGTTTAAATATGATGACCTACTGTCTTACATTTGCTATAACCAACTCTATTAGAAAAGGACACCAGCCTAATAAGAAGTGAAAATCTAATCCTTTATTCTCTAGAAACACTAATACAAGAGCACATCTTTAAAAGCCAATGTTATTGCTGTGTAAATTCATGGAAGGCGTGGGGTTAGAATATTCAAGGTGAGGTTAGCAAGATGGCTCAGCTGGTATAGGCATTTGTCACCAAGTTTGATGACATGAGTTTGATCCCCAGGACCCGAGTGGTAGGAGAATGGATTCCTACAAGTTGTTCTCTGACCTCCACATGTGTACTATGGCACATGTGCACACACATATACACACAATAATAAATACAAGATTACAATCCCATTAGTGATTAAAAAAATAAAACTTACACTTCTAAACCTTTAGGTTTAATTCCAGTAGTGTGACAGCTATTTTTGGTTGTCAATTTAACTAAACCCAATGGTTGGGCTTACCTGTGAGGGTTTTCTTAATTAAATACTTTGAAGTGGAAAGACCCAGTTCTAATCTGGATCTTTGAAGATGGAAGATACACCTTTAATCTGGGCCACACTTCTGCTGGCTAGCACAGACACATGTACACACAGTGATGCTCCTGAAAACTGAATTGAATATATTTATTTTATAAATTCTGTTCCTCTAGAAAATTCTGACTAATACAAGTAAAAAACAGAATAAATTTTCTTCCAATTAAGAAAGTGTCAAAAAAACAAGGAAAAAAAAAGGAAGAGAAGAAAAGAAATTCTGTGCAGTGGTGGCACATGCCTTTAATATCCCAGCACTTAGAAGGCAGAGGCAGGAGGATCTCTGAATTCAAGACCAGCCTGGTCTACAGAGCAAGTTCCAGGACAGCCAGGGCTACACAGAAGAAAACTTGTCTAGAAAAACAAAAACAAACAACAAATAAAGTGTCTAATTTCAAATTTCTGAAAAATCATCCTTGTTTTCAAACAAGTGCAAACTGAGATAAATGGCTAGTTCACCTTGCATTTTAAAGCTTTATAGCCAACCTAAGACTCTGTAGCAAAGTTATGCTTGAAGGTGCTAATAAAGCCCCCTTTGTAATAAAGCCCCTTTTGACTGCGCAGGATGTATGCGCAGTAACTAGGCACTACTCTTCAATCCCGGTCAATCAAATGAAAAAAGGGACTTTTGATTTTTCTCACTAATTCTTCAGGTTTTCTGTGTATGTTTTACCATTATGGAAATGAATGACAGATTTCCTTACTAGCTACTTCCTACTCACTCTCAAATCTCTTAGGGAAAAGGTAATTTTGAGAATAAAAATAATGTCAAGAACTGCCAATTCTGAAGAAGTTAGCAACTTCCTTGAGAATTTGAACATACTGGCATAGTTGTGGGAAATGTGTTATATGTTTTCTGGTCTCAGTAAGAAATATTCTGCTTATTAGTAAGCAACTGGAATGAAAGAAGGCAAGCATCACATACACATTTCTTGAGCCTCCTTGGCAACAATCCATAGCCTTGGAAGCTTTCACCTTGTCTTAGGGTTTTTATTGCTGTGAAGAGACAACATGGCCATAGCAGCTCTTGTAAAGAAAACATTCAATTGAGGTGACTGCTTACAGTTTCACTAGCTTCAGCCCACTACCATCATGGTGGGGAGCATGGTAGCATGCAGGCAGATATGGTGCTAGAGAAGGAGCTGCTACATGTTGATATGTAGGCAACAGGAAATAGACTGTAAACACTGGGCTACTTGTATCCTGAGCATGGGAAACCTAAAACCCCACCCCCACAGTGATACACTTTCTCCACAAGGCCATACTTATTCCAACAAGCCACACCTCCTAAGAGTGCCACTCCCTATGAGATTACTGGGACCAATTACATTCAAACTACCACAGCCCCCAAATGCAGTAGAACAAAAGTCTACTCAAATAAGTATTTGTTCCAAACCATAGGTTGTGACCCATTAGCAGCTTGTAGAATCATTCAGTTTTCAGGAGCACCATTGTGTGTGTGTGTGTGTGTTGTGTGTGTGTGTGTGTCTACCTTGCAGGGCAATAATTGGCACACGCCTTTAATCCCATCACTCGGGAGGCAGAGGCAGGCGGATCTCTGTGAGTTCGAGGCCAGCCTGATCTACAAAAGCTAGTTTCAGGATATGCTCCAAAACTTGAGAGAAAACCCTGTCTCAAAAAACAAAACAAACAACAACAACAACAACAAAAAAAACCCACAAAAACCCAGGTCTACCTCATTCACTCATTATTGTGTGTAATATCTGGCGTTTAAACTGGCATATGTGTAGGGATGTACCTCAGTTGATAGAGTGTTCACTTAATATGCACAAAGCCCTAAATTAGATTCTTACTACCATATAAACTGAGAATAAACGGTATACCTCCTGTAATCCCAGCACTGTGGAGGTAGAGGCAAGAGGTTCAAGGCAAGCCTGGGATATGTGAATCCCTGCATCAAAAAATAAAGTAGTACTCTCCTTTATCTGTTAGATGTTATTAATATAATTTCATAATATTTGCTATTAATAAATCATCTTTTAATTTAATACAACTAATTAGGAAGTATTACGGTGATATTTATTTGTATTTTAATTATAAAGCTTGCATGAAGACAGAGTGCAAAGCTAAGCCCACTAGAGGCCAGCAACTGGTGACACACCCTTTAATCCTAGCACTAGGGAGGTGAAGACAGGAGTGATATGCTGGGCAAGGAGAGAATATAAAGGGAAGAGACAGGAACTCACTGGAGGTGTGGAGTCTGAGGTCTGGTGGAGACACAGTGCAGTCTAGGCAGTCTGAGGATCGCCCCTTCAGTCTGAGCAGTGGTAGAGGTAAAGGTTTCTCTAGTGGCTGACTGCTCTGCTTCCTCTGATCTTCAGCTTTAATCCCTATATCTGACTCTGGGTTTGATTAGTGAAGACCAACTAGAAGTTGTGGTACAAAGTATCCTTTTATAAGGGCATTAAAAAGAGTAAATTTAACAAACACTCTTTGACTGTTATGCTAACAAACATCAGATTCTAGTAGGAAATAAGAGCAGTAAAGATCTTGAGAATTAAAGCCAGGTCGTGGCAGCACACACCTTTAATCCCAGTACTGGGAGGAAGAGGCAAGTGGAAGCTTTGTGAGTTCAAGACCCACGCTGGTCTATAGAGTGAGTTCCGGGATAGCCAGGACTGTTCTACAGAGAAACCCAGTCTCAAACAAAACAAAACAAAACAAAAACAAACACACAAACAAACAAACAAAAAAGATCTTGAGAGCAAACTAAATGTAGTCTGTTTTTGCCTAGCCTCTTGCCACAAATGAGAATTAACCTGCTGGGAGCCTCCCCTAAAGAAACTGTCCAAATTGCTTTACTGATGTGGGAAGACATGCCTCCCACACCATTGTGGGCAGCACCTTCTGGTAGCAATCCAATCCAGATTTTATATATATAATTTTTTTTTTTAAGGAGGGGGTTGGGATACAACAAAAGGAAGGTTGCTGGATTGACCTTTCCCCTTTCCCTGAGTTGATCTGACCTGTTGCTTCTCCAGCTGGATCTTTTCCAGCCTTCCATCCTGGACTACGGATCTACAGCTCCTCGGGAACTTTCCGGGTTGTTGCTGTAATATTAAGTCGGGAGGGGGGGCTCATCCCAGCTCCCCCTCCCCCCCCAATTTTTTGGAGATGACCGGGAAAGCCTGCCAAGTGCTGACCTCCCCAGCGGGAGGGTCAGGACCACTCCCACAGGGTATATTAGGTTGCCGCCCCAGAAAAGGAACACGTGGTCTCCGGGTTTTGCATGGTCTCCCCGGCTCTCTTTCCTCACCATGTTCCAGGGACACCCGGGAGCACAGCATTAAACGTGGGCATCTTGTATTCGATCTAATTTGGTCTGATTAGAATTATTTGCATCGGCGGAGAGGGCTCTTCTTAAGAAACATACCTAACAGTAGCAACCTGTGACTGAGCAGCTAAAGGACTGTGGGTCTCTCCAGTGAGAGGGAGGAAGCTACTGTGGGACTGCTCAGACTGCTGAGGCTCTGAGCATCCACTCAAGGATGGAGCAACTACTCAGTTTCTCAGAAAATAATCATGTCTTTAATTTAGACCCAGAAATAACTTCTAGAAAAAATATAGGAGAAAAATTGTGTGACATTGAGTTAATAATAAAGGGTTTCTTTAAAATACAAAAAACACAAACCATTAAATAAACAATTATAAAGTCGATTTTAACAATTAAAAACCTCTAGCTCTTTGACAGACACTTTAAGAAAACAGTTGGAAATGTGGGTGGAACTGTCTATAATCAATGCCTGCAAGCACTTGGGGTACTGAGCAAGGGGATTGTACTTCAAAGCCAGCCTGGGTTACTAGCAAGATCTTTTCTCAAAAAAAAAAAAAAAAAAAAAAAAAAAAAAAAAAGTAGGGGCCTTAAGAGATGGATCAGGTGGTGGTTAGGGAGCACATACTGATCTTTAGAGGGACCGAAGTTTACTTTCCCTGCACCCACCTCAGCGACCTCACAACAGCCTGTAACTCCAGTTCCAGGGAAGTTGATGTCCTCCTATGGCCTCCAGAGCACAAGCACACACCGCACATATACACACAGACCCATACCACATATATAAATAAAATTAAATACCTTAAAAATAAAGAAAATTTAATATTGGGGAAATTTTGCAAACATAATTTTTATAAGTAAGATGTTAAAATAAGTCTCTCTCTCTGTGTCTCTCTGTGTCTCTGTCTCTCCCTCTCCCTCCTCCCTCCTCTCTCTCTCTCTCTCTCTCTCTCTCTCTCGTCTCTGTCCTGGTTCAAGACAGGCTTCCTCTGCGTACATGCCCCATCTGTCCTGGAACTAGCCGCCATAGTCCAGACGGGCCTTGAACTCACAGAGATCGCCGGCCTCGTGCCTCCCAAGTTGCTGGATTAAAGGTGTGTGCCATCAACCGTCCACTGGTATCCTCATTTTTTTTAGATTTATTATTTATTTAAATTATTGTCATCACGTGTTTGGCCTACAAGTATAGTCTGTGCATGAATGTGTGCCTTGTGCCTGCTCAGGCAGAAGAGATATCATATCCCCTGGAATCGAAGTCTCAGACAATTTTGAGGTGTTATGTATGAGCTGGGAAGTAATATGGATCCTCTTGAAGAGCATCAAGAGCTCTCTACTGCTGAGCTTTCCAGCACAGGCATCTCAACTTTAAAAAAAAAAAAAAGGAAGAAAATCAATCGAGCACTCCACTTACAAGAGAGAAATATGTGAAGAAATAAAGTAGAATGGCAATATACTAGTAAAGGACATTCTTAGTGAATTTTCCCTCAAATTGTTTTGACTTTGCTTCCTACAAGGCTAAGATAATGTCACATAATAGGAACTCTTAACTGTTTACACTCAGTGTGCTTCAAATGAATTTATAGTCATCTTGCTAGCCAGAGGCTAGTAGTGTCAGATCTGAAGTCACAGATACTCGACAGTCTGACACAGAA
Source organism: Arvicola amphibius (assembly GCF_903992535.2). NCBI lineage: Eukaryota > Metazoa > Chordata > Mammalia > Rodentia > Cricetidae > Arvicola > Arvicola amphibius. The sequence continues at coordinate 44,103,654 of NC_052050.1, forward strand.
GGAATGCTTGAATCTGAGGCCTGTCTAGGAAAACTATCTGTATTACAAACAAAACAAACAAATAAACAAACTTATAAAGAATCAGGCATGGCACATGCCTTTGATCCCAGCCTTTGAAGGCACAGACAGGCAATCTCTGTGAATCCAAGACAGCCACGGCTGTTATACAAAGAAACCTCCTCTCGAAAAAACCAAGAAAAGAAAACAGCCTGGTCTTCGAAGTTAAACAGGGTTGAACCTGGTTAGTGCTTGGGTGGGAGACCTGCCTGGGATACCAGGTGCTGTAGGCTAAAAAAAGCTGTATAAATAGGAGCTTGGGAGATGACTCAGTGATTAGGGCAAGAGCACTTGGTATCTTCAGAGCACCTGGTCTGATCCCAGCACCCACATGGTATTTTACAAACCATCTTGAACTCTAGTTCCTGGACCTTCCTCTGTCCTCCAAAGATTACCAGGCACACATGGGCCACAGGCATGTATGCAGGCAAAACACCCAAACATATAAAATTAAAAAACTTAAGCTATTGAATAAATCAACTTCCATAGTATCCTTGACTATTCAAGCCAATGAGAAATAATTTAAAATGTTAAAGTTGATTTATTGGTCAACAAACTGAAAGGAATTATTTAGAATTTTGTTATTTTTTTTAATTTAAGAAAATCATTTTAACGTCAATGGATTCTAGCTAACTATGACCTTCATTCTTTTCAGGTTTGGTTTAAGATTGGTTCCTTGGGTCCCATACTAGCTTTATGTCTATTAAAAAATAAAATTATATATTTCCTTTGGCCCAACAACTCCATTTCCAGAAATTTATCATGATTATGTGAAATGTCATTTTGCCAATGCTATTCCTGCAGCATTTATTATATAGCAAAAGCTCAGAGAGCCTAGTTAAATATACTGTGGCACATCTATACAAATGAATATCTATTTGAGAATAAATAGCAGCAAGGTAACTTTACTATTAAGGAAATAGTTCTAAGTCAAAACTAAGTGCAGAAGGTAGGGCACAGAGCAGGTCTACAGCAGAAGTTCTCTGTGGGGATAGAGCGAACCCTTTCACAGGGGTCACCTAGACCATAGGAAAACACAGATATTTACAATTCATAACAGGAGCAAAAATAAGAAGTAGGAATGAAATAATTTTATGGTTGGAGGTTACCAAAACATGAGGAGCTGTTTTAAAGGGTCTCAGTCTTAGGAAGGCTGAGAACCAGTACGGGTGGATAGCAAGCTATTGATAGTGTAACAGAGAGGAAAAGCATTCGTACACACGAAAACCACAGATGCACATTTGTATGTCTGTGCAGAGAATTCTAGGAGACAGGAAACTAATCTTCACTGTAAAAGCTGCATGACCAGGGGACAACATCAGAACAAGGTTTTACGATATATCTTTTATAACTTTTAAACTTTTTAATCTTGTGAATGGATATGCTAGTTAAAATATAAATTTAAAAGTCAAGTAACAAAATAATTTAACCTTTCCGCAATAATCAAGTTCCATAAAGAAGCAGAGTTGATTAAACTGACATATGAGGATCCTGACTAGATTCAGAAGGTTCTATTGGTGTAAGCTCTTTTAGACTTGCGTAACACAGATCTCCTAGTCCAAAATCCATATGCGGCATTACTGAGACACTGGTTCAGCCAATTCCTACTGGCATAACCATGCATTTATTGTCCATCTGGAAAACAAACATAACTTTTGAAGTTCTTTATTTCTGTAGCTTTTAATACAAAAGAAGAAATACTTTTGTTTGTTTTGTTTTTAGAACTAGAGATTGAACCCAGAGCACTGTGAGTAACAAGGTAAGTGTACTACACTAAACTATATAAACATCCCTATTTAAAATTATCCTTTTAGTTTTGAGATAGGATTGTGGTTAAACTGTCCAGGCAGACCTTGTACTTATTATCCTCCTACCTTAATCTCCCAAGTAGCAGGGATTCCAGGCATACATTACCATGCCAGGTAAAACAGGCTTTCTTTTAGATAGATATACTATAAACAAAGTCTGGATAAAAAGATCAAAATGAAATCTTTTGTGGACAAATTTTAATTGTAGACAAAATATTTTATCCTTGACAGCATCTTAGGGGGGCAACTAAAGCAATTCTATGATCTGAAGCTAGATTCCCTTAATTTCTGAAACTTCTCACATGAAAAAGGAAAGGAAAAAAATTAAGGTATTTCAGGAATGAAGCTCTGGCTAAAAGGGTTATGGGGCATCTGAGAAGTCACCGGGATAGGTCTAACTTTCTCAGGGGGGGAGGCTAACCATTTTTTGTTTTGTTTTTCAAATATTTCCAACATCTGCTATTGAAATTAGTTCTGCACAAATGTTTGGGCAGATGCAGAGCAGCTGCATCCTAACTGCATTTTGGCCCATCGATGCCTGTAAGCAATCACTGAAATGGGCGGGTTAAATTTTCCATTTGTGTTCAAGTGTTTTCAAAGAACTGGCAAATTTAGTTTCTGGAATGCTGGATTCAGATGTTAATATCCTACTAAATACTGGTAGAGACTGAGGTCTTCACCGCAGAAGTAAAATTTGCCCATTTCTTTTGGGATAGCAAAATTTGAAAAGCATATTCTCTTGTAGCCATTGTGAGAAGTTCCTTTTCACTGACAGTGTAGATACACTGATCTACCTACAGTAGTGCTTTCTGATTCATTTCATTTAAAAAGTCAGAAACTATAAATCTCCCTTGATTATTCAATCAAATATGGCAAAATAAAACAAGATACAACTTTTATCTTTCAGATTATCAAAGCTGAGAAAAGAGTGAAACTCATAAATTAATGTCTGAGATATAAAGTAGATACATTTTCTGGTAAAGCAATATAACAACACATCAGATCTTAAAGGAGAGAATTTTTCTCTTGGGCTAAGTACATTTCAGGATTTAAAGAAATAATCAGAGATGTATATAAAGACTTATAGGCAAATTATTTTATACAAAATAATATGTAGTTCATCTACTATGAAGAAAGTACATACATACAAGAGAAACAGAGGATATCAAAAAGCCCAAGGACAAGAGAATAGTTAAGCGGGGGGAGCTCGGAGGAATGGGGTGCTTGGGATATAGGAAGGGGTGGATATGAGAGCAGGGAAGCATATATCTGAATTTAAGGAGCTACCTGAGGGTTGTCAAGAGACTTGACCCTAGAGGGGTTCCCAGGTTTCCAGGGAGACGCCCCAGTTAGTTCCTTGGGCAGCTGAGGAGAGGGAGCCTGAAAAGGCCAGTTCCTATAGCCATACTGATGAATTTCTTGCATATCACCATAGAACCTCCACCTGACGATAGATGAAGAAATGACAGAGCCCCACCTTGGAGCACCGGACTGAGCTCCCAAGGTCCTGATGAGGAGCAGAAGGAGAGAGAACATGAGAAAGAAAGTCAGGACCGTGAGGGAACCTCCAGCTGGCGACAGATGGGGAAGGTGACTGAGCCCCACATTGGAGCACTGGACTGAGCTCCCAAGGTCCCGATGAGGAGCAGAAGGAGCGAGAACATGAGGGAGAAAGTCAGGAACGAGAGGGGTGCGTTCACTCATGGAGACGGTGGGACAGAACTAATGGGAGATCACCAACTCCAGTTTGGAATGGGGACTGATGATCATGCAACAAACCGGTCTCTCTGAGTGTGGCCAACAGCGGGGCTGACTGGAGCAAAGGACAATGGCTCTGGGCTCTGATTGTTCTTCATGGACGGGCTCTGTGGGAGCCTTCTCAGCTTGGGTCGATCACCTTCCTGGACCTGGGGGGAGTTGGGAGGACCTTGTCTTAGCATAGAGTGGGGAACCCTGATGGCTCCTTGGCCTTGAGAGGGAGGGGAGGGGGGTATGGGTGGAGGGGGAGGGGAGGGAAGGGGGAGAAGGAGGGGGAGAGAAAGGGAGAAGGAGGGGAGGGAGGGGGGAGGAGGAGGGAAGGAGATGAAATTTTTAAATATAAAAAAAAATAAACATGAGAATAAAAAAATTACATAGTATATTAGAAATTATTTAGTAAAAATACTAAGGTGGGAAACTCTTGTTCAACGCATCATTTAAAAATAAAAAAATCACTTAATTGTAATAAACCTACAAATAAAAACATCGTGCAGCTAGATGACGGGGCCACTCAAATTCCTGCCCTTTTCACGCTCTTGGAATCTCCGTGACCTTCTATACAGTTACCATAGCCATTCTGAACCCACGGAACTTCCCTTAGGGTTTTACACTCCCATTATCAATTACATTTTTATGCACTTACCCACTACAAAAAAGATACAAAAACCACAGTTGAAATTAGAAACACAATTAGTTTTATAAACCTTTCATGACTTGTGTGTCTTTTTGACAGCATTCCAGCCTTCCTCATCACCTAATATCACTCTTTCTTTCACTCATTTCTGAATGTTATAATGTACCCACACAGTTGTTTACATACATGCATGTTATGTAGGATCCACATATGAGGGAGAATATGAAGTTTTTTCTTTCTTCCTAGGTTGGGTGACCTCACTTAATATTATATATAATGAGTAGATGTCTAGTCATTTCCTGCAAATTTTGTAATTTCAGTTTTCTTTAGAGATGAATAAAATAACAAGTTGACTATTGATAGACATCTAGTTGGTTCTATCTCCTTGCTATTTAAATGTTAGAGCAGCAATAAACATGTTAAATATATCTATAGACTAAGATATGAAGCTCATTAAGTATATGCCAGGAGTGGAATAGCTGGGTCATACAGTAGAGTTCTATTTTCAATTTTTAATGAACCTCCAAACTGATTTATATAATGACTATAGTTAATTTGCACTTGCATCAACCTTGGAGATAGGATTCCTCTTTCCCTGCTGTGGGAACTCCATTCAGCCAACAGCCTTTAAGATACTAGCCCACTTGGGCGTGGTTTCATGTACTATAAATGCAGACATGAAACATTCTTGGGACCTCTAGGCTGCTGAATTTCGGTTCCAGTTCCCAGCTCAGTGTATAGGAGTGCGGATTGCTACTCTTTCTGTGAGTTTACTCCTTGATAAATAAACCTTTGTTATACTCCATTCCAGGCTAGTGTGGAACTCTTTTGTACATCAACATTTCTGCATAGCCTTTCCAACATCTGCCTTTCTAACATCTGCTTGTCAGATTTCTTGATCATAGTCATTAAGACTGGGATGTAGTTGTATCTCAAGCAGAACACATGGTCCACAGAATGGGAGAAAAGTTTTATCAGCTATACTTTAGACAATACCCAGAATTTATAAAAACCAGAAATTAATTAGCAAGGAAATAAAACTACCATCAAGAAAGGGGCTAGTTTTTAAAAGGAGAAACACAATTGACCAATAACTATTTTTAAAAATAGTCAATATCCACAAATCATCAGGTAAATGCAAATTTAACTACAGTTTAAATCTGAGGCAGTCAGATCTCTTTATAAGACTTCGATTAAAGCCAGGCATAGTGGAGCACATTTATAATCCAGCACTCAGGTGGAGAGGCAGGAGGATCTCGGAGAGTTTGAGGGCCTGCCTGGACTACATAGGGAGCTCCAGGACAGTCAAGATGTCACAGTGATACCCTGGAGAGCAGAAGGGTAAGAGGTGCAGGACTTGGTGGAACAGTCTTGTAATCTCAATCACTTAGGGGTCTGAAGTAGGAAGATCACAAGTTCTAGACCAAGAAAACTGAAACCTTCATCTCAGATAGATAGATAGATAGATAGATAGATAGATAGATAGATAGAGAGATAGATAGATAAGGCTGAGAATACAGCTGAGTGACTCAGAATTTACCTAGCATGTACAAGCTCTATGTTCAAGTCTCAGTGATTAAAAAAAAATAATAATTTTAAGTTTTAGAGCTATAGGGGTTTAATAGAACAAGCCAGAAAGGTAACGATGTGGAATGCCCTTCTGTATGCTGTGAACATGTTTTATTACCATTGGTTAATAAAGAAGCTGATTTGGCCAATAGCCAGGCAGGAAATCTAAGCAAAGAAAGCAGAGTCTGGGAGACACTAGCAGCTGCCCTGAGAAGCAAGATATGAGGTAATGGCATGGTCATGTGGCAATACATAGGTTAATAGAAAGTGAATTAATTTAAGATGTAAAAGCTATTTCTTGCCAGGTGGTGGTGGTGTATGCCTTTAATAATCCCAGCACTTGGGGGGCAAAGGCAGGCAGATGTCTGTGAGTTTCAAGACCAGCCTGGTCTACAAAAGCTAGTAGTTCTAGAACAGGCACCAAGTTACAGAGAAACCTTATCTGGAAAAAAAAAAAGCTATTTTATTATAGTCCGAGTCCATCAGCCAGACAGTTTGTAATTAATATAAGCCTCAGAATGGATATTTTGGGAACTGGCAGGTGGGAGAAAAACCTCCACTTACAAGGTAACATGCAAGTAAAATAAAATATGTATAACTGTGGATTATCTTAACAAAAAGATTAATGATGTCATGGTTTCTAAATATAACTTTTAAAATTAATAAGTTTTTGAAATGTACAACTAATGCTAAACCTTCAAGGAAGCAAATAGGAGCAAATGCATGGATATAAGAAATAATAGGGGGAAAGGGAAGGTGGGATGGCACAAGCATATCATTTCAGTACTTAGGAGGCAGAAACAGAATTTTATGTGTTCAAAGCTGGCTACATGAGTATAAAGGTATAAGGCTCTTTTATATATACATACAGTAAACACCACACACCCGAGAGAGAGGAGAGAGAGAGAGAGAGAGAGAGAGAGATCTAGAAGAAGCTGAACTTAACCTAGAACAAATTTAAAATAACTGGTTACAGCAATCCAGAGGTTAAATTCCCTGCCCCTTTCTACTAGATTCTAGAAGAGGTTATAAATAAGGACAGAAAATCAGTGATCGACTAATCAGCCGACATAGTAGGTTTCACTGGAAACTTCTTAGGAAATTTGGCACATGGTCCAATGTTCTCTTTCTACATGTGCTGCATAGTCACTTAAAGTAGAAGTGTTCCAAACACTTCCTACCAGGTTCAGCATATGCCCACAATCCCAGCATTTGGGAGGTGGAGGAAGAAGGATCACAAATTCAAGGTTGTTCTTGGCTACATAGTGAATTCAAGACTAGCTTGGGCTGCATATAAACTTGCCGAATTGAAAAAAGATGGAGATGTTGTTCAGCTGGTAAAATGTTCTATCCCCAGCACTACATAAACTGGGCCTAGTATCCCACACCTTTAATCCCCGTACTTAAGAGATAGGCGCAGTTCAAAGACAGGCTAGAATACATGAGGACTTTACTCATATGAAATTAAAATTTAAAAGTCTAGTTTCCAGAAAAGATTATAAATACCCATTAAAGAAAGACATTTTATTAAAGAGCATTTTCAAATTAACATATTTAACTAAAAAATCATGGATTTATTTATTGTCTTTATGAGATTAAAAAAAAGGAGAACACAGAATTGCAGAATTCTCTGTAATAGGCAACATCTATACTGGTCAGAAAAATCAAGTTAATTATACTGTTTCAGAATTTCAGAATATTAAAGAGTAAGTCTTGGATACTCACCCACAACCCCTCTCCAAGTGACCCCATTAGTTATGGATTTTAAATCTTAACAATATGCTAATGTATACCTTAGCACAAACCTCTCCTTTAAATTAAAACTCATATACTCAATTGCTTTTGTGTTGGGTTCCACTGAGAATTCTAATCATCTGAAACTTGAGTTAGAAGTCCACTCCCTATTCCATTCCCTCCCCAAACCTGTCCTGACCTGGAATTCTTTATCTCAGAAAACTGCCAATACACACTTCAGTTTCTCCACTGAAAAATTTGGAGTTGTCCTTGACTATCCTTTGCTTCACTCCTAGTTCATCTTATCATTAAACCTTCAAAATAGACCATGAACTTAAATTATTATCATCTCCTTGGGAAACTTCTCACCTGTAGTAACCTTCCTGCTGGCCTCCTTGATTCCATCCCTCATCTCCTCCTCCTATCTGTTCTCCACACAGCATCAGGCCAAACCATCTTTTCTTCTCTTTTTAAATTAAATTTTATTACATTTATTCACTGTGTGTATGCTTGTATATATGTGCATGCTGCCACACATACATGAAGGCCAGAGGACAACCGAGATGGACAGAGAGTTGATGTTCTCTTTCCACCATATGTGTTCTGGGGATCAAACTCGGGTCATCAGGCTTGGTGGCAAGCATCTACTAAGCCATCTCTTAGGTTCTCTTCTTTATTTTTTGGACAGAGCCTTACTATGCAGCCCATACTCAAACTCAAGCTTTCTCTGACTCAGTCTCCTGAGTGTTGGAATCACAGGTATTCATCACATGCCCAGTTCCAAAGTCACTGCCACCATTGCTGATGCCTCCTCTTCCTTCAGTGAGGTGACTGAACCCAGGACCTTGTGCACTCTAGGCAAGTGCCCTGCCACTGAGCTACATCAACAACCCCAAAGCTATATTTTCGAAAGCAGAAATAAAGATAACTTACATGTTAGAAATCTTTCAATGATATTCCCATAACTCATGGGGGGCGGGGAATCTAAATGTCTATGAGCTTGCATGATCTATCCCTTGCCTAATTGTCTAGTTTTCTCAGTTACCCTCCCCCATGATATCATCATCCATCCATATTGGACTTATTTCAATAATTCAAACATGCCAAGCTTGTTCCCACCTCAGGACTTTTGAACCTTGTTCAATGTAGTCTTTTCTAACACGCAGTAGAGGACTAATGCCTACTTGTTCAATCATAAAATTACTGCAATCTGTAATTACAAACATGTATACATGTTTAATTCTATCTTCACTATTCTAAACAGAGTAAGCTACATGAGGTCAGGAATTATGTGTGCTTTGTTCATCAGTGCATGTTGATTGTCTAGAAAGTATAATATATAATGTATATAAATATTTAATATATATCTATTAGAATGAACATATATATGAATGAAAATTATTTTAATTGCAAGAATCTACTATGAAAATAAACAGAATCAAGAAATTGTTTGGCCTCCTCATCTGGGTCCCAACATTTCTGAGCTAACAACGGAATTAAGACATATCAAACAAGATATGTTAACACACCCTTACAATCTCAGGACAAAGGAGACCAAAAGGGATCCAAAGGACAGAGCTATTACAAGAGGCATGGCAGCACATGCTGGCACATTCCTGTGATCCCAGCCCTTGAGAGGTAGAGGAAGACTGGAATTTCAATATCATCCAAGAGAGTTACTGTGAAGCACTAAGAGAGAAAATTAGTTTGCTGCCATCAGAATATATGTCAGTTCTTAAAAAGAAAAAAACTCTCAGAAAAAGGAAGGAATATCAGAAATGGGTTTAGTTTAACTCACATAGATGAGGGAAATTGAGGCTGGGAAAGAAAGGGTGACTTCCTGAAATTGCTTGGCTAGTTAATGGCAAACTTGTGACTTCCATTTTTGGTCCAATTTTTTTTCCTTTAAATCAGAGGTTGTGAGATGTCAAAAGCTCCTTGGCAGAATCCTCCCTGAAGAGCTGTTTGACATAGTTGTGAAAATATGTTTGCTATAATTCTGAAATGTTTAAGTAACAGATGCACAGAGGTTGATTTACTACATGTACCGATCATTCCTTAGATCTTATATAGGTCTAATTCATGTATTCTTGCTATCTAACTGGTTCTGGTAGGCCAACAAGTTATGACTTGTTTATATTGTACTGCCTTCCCTAATAGTAGGTGCTGAATTTATTTTTTAACTAATTATGTGTATAGGTAAGAGTATGTGTATATAATACAAGTGTTTATAGAAGCCAGAGGCACTGGAGTCCCTGGAGCTGGAGTTATAGGTAGTTGTGCACTGCCAAACATGGGTGCTTAGAATTAAACTTGGGTACTCTACAAAAACAGTATATGCTTTTACCTCTGAGCCATCTCCCCAGCCCAGGTACTAAATTTAAACAGAGACAATTACTTCCCTATTGTCCCAAATGCTAAGATTTTTCCTTCCTCCTCAAAATATTATCTCATATATGAGTATTACTTTGATATAAACTATATTCTTTATGTTGGACATTCATTAAAAACACAGACAGTGATTTGCTCAATGTTACAAAGCCATCTACTGTCAGTGCTAGGGTCTGATCCCAGGATTCATCTCTCAATTCAAAGGTGCTTTTACTAAGCCTAGAGCTCAAAGAATGAAGCACTGTATCCCACAGCAAATAATTTATAGCTCAATTGATTATTTTCATAACAATATTGATACCAAACTAGAAATGAGGGTGCTAAGCTTTGAATAATGTAATTTACAGGTTAAGAGAATTGAAAAGGTACAAAGTAGTAACCCTGTGACCATTATATATTGATTAATGTCTTCAAATAGAATCTTGTAGCCAATTAACACAAATGAAATATAAAGAGAACAAAGAGTTACATGACTACTTTTTAAATAAATAAGACTATAAACCAGAATTTGATATATTGCTGTTTCAGTTTCATTTCCTGTTGTTGTGATAAAAATACTCCGACAGAAGAACTTCCGGGGAAATGGGGCTATTTGGTTCACAACTCTAGATTACAGTCTGTCACTGTGGAGAGGTCAAGGGAGTGGGACCCTGAAGCAGGCAGTCACATTACATCCTCAGTCAAGAGCAGAGGGCAATGGATTAATTAATAAATGACAGTGCTCAGCTCATCTTCTCCACTCACACAGTTCAGAAAAGGAGCCACAATGGGTGGGTCTTCTCACTTCAATGTAATCAAGAAAATCTCTCACGGATATGGCCAGAGGCCAAACTCCCAGGTGCTTTTAAACTGACCATTAAAACTAACCATCATAGCCAGCAGTGGCGGCTATAGCCAGCAGGCCTTTAATCCCAGCACTCAGGATGCAGAGGCTGGTGGATCTCTGTGCGTTTGAGGTCAGCCTGATCTACAGAGTGAGTTCCAGGACAGCCAGAGATATACAGAGAAACTCTGTCTTGAAAAATCAAAATAAAAATAAAATAAACAATTCATTCCTTTTCTAGTAAATCAAACTGATATGTGTTTCTTTCATATCCATTAAATGAAATAAATCATGGCAGATTTGTAGGTGGGTTGATAGCTATTCTTAGTTTTAAAATGACTATATCTAGAACCAACAAAACAGAATGTGAGGGATTTTCTTGGTTGGATTCCTTGAAGTGGAAAGCTCAGCTCAAATCTAGGCCACACTTTCTGGTGACAGTCCACAGAGAAGGACACAGAAGAAGGAAGCTTTGCCTTTGCCTGCTTGCCCTCACTCTACCTGTCAAACAATCTACACTGCTGCAGAGGCATTCCTTTGATGGCATTAGAACTTACCTCTTGAGGATGCCAATGTAGACTGAAGAGAAGCTGAGAAACCAGGCCTCATGCCTCATGGACTGAACAACTACTGGGTTACTGGCCTTTTTGTGGGGAGAAAGTCAATGAGCCATTGTTGGGCTAGCCAGATCACATGTAAAAAAAAAACTACTCTAATAAATGCCCTTTAAACACACACACACACACACACACACACACACAAACACACACCAGCTCTCTTCCTCTAGAGAACCCTGACTAATATAGTGGTCTTAATATTTTTCCCCTCGCCGGGCAGTGATGACACATGTCTTTAATCCCAGCACTTGGGAGACAGAGGCAGGAGGATCTTTGTTGTGAGTTTGAGGCCAGCCTGGTCTACAAGAGCTAGTTCCAGGACAGGTTTCAAAGCTACAGTGAAACCCTGTCTCAAAAAACAAAAAACAAAACAAAACAAAAACCCACAAAGCTACAGAAAAACTGTCTTGAAAAAAAAAAACAAAAAAAACAAAAAAAAAGAAAGAAAAAGATTTTCCCCCTCATATAATCAGGATAGTATTCTATTCCCACATGGAATTTTGTATTAAATGTGTTATAAAATTTATAATACAAGCTTTTCATTTAATATACATTTTTTCAGTAGTTTTAAAGGTATAACTCAAGGACTTGTGCATGGTAGTAATGTGCCCTACCACTCACCTATATTCCCAGACACATTATAAATGTTCTTGGAGAAAAATATATAGTTCAATAAAAACAATACACACACACACACACACAAACACATACACATAAAAAATGTTCTATCGCCAGGTGGTATCCAAGCACTCAGGAGGCAGAGGCAGGTGAAGCTCTATGAGTTCAAGGCCAGCTTGGTCTATCAGAGCTAGTTCCAGGACAGGCTCCAAAGTTACAGAGAAACCCTGCCTCAATAAAAGCAATAAATAAATAAATAAATAAATAAATAAATAAATAAATAAATAAATAAACAAACGTTCTATCATTTTCAAGTTAGAAATGTACCAACTTATTATCAAAGACTGGCCAAGTTATATTCTTAGGCTTACTGACAAGTTGGATTCTGATATAACAAAAGACATCAGTAAGAACTGGATTTGGCAATAATTTGTAGAGTTACTAAGTTCAAAGAATATAAATCCTGAATATATTTTGGACTATATCTTAATAATAATTTAAATAATTAAAAATTAAAATAATTTAAATATTTCCCAAATCCTATGTGAGCTGTCTTCTTATTAACTGCTACGGTGTTCTAAACAACTTCTAAAAAGAGAGGAAAAATTCAAAATTAACAGAAGACATCTTCCTCTTATGTTTCAAAAATGACTTTGCTAACCTTTATAGCAATCAGGGCAGTAGTGATAACCTAATCATACATAACAAATGACAATGTCTAGATATTAGTTATACATAGGGACTATCATACAGACAGACTCTAATAGTCTGCATTGGATATATTTTGGCTCTCCTGGGAATAAAGGCAAATGCCATCCTGTGTAGTACAGGAGTCAACTATTACAGGAAATGTATAATTAGCCACAGAGGATGCAAGAATTCTTTTCCAGAGCCAAGCTAACTTCTCCAATTCCAGGCTAACTCCTTCTGCTCTCTAGATCACTCCCTCCCATGGAACCTGGCCCCATCAGTTATCCTCTCTCCCTTTTATTTTCTGTCTCTCTCCCACCCCATCACCTTGGCTTACTTCACTTAGCATAAAATATTTTTTAATCCACTGCACACTTTAAAAGACAAAACAAATGGTTTGACCTTGCATTTTTTCACCTACATACAATTCTTTTTCAATTCACAGGAACACTTCTGGAAAGGAATATTCTATATTCACTGTTCCAACTCGGCCAGTTTCATTATGAACTGTAATCAAGTTTCTGTCTTACCTCTCCACTGAAACTACTCCAATAAAAGTCAGTGGGGCTTCCATAATCCCAGGTCACAACACTTGATTTTATAGGATTTCTTACTTCCATCAGACAGATCATTCGCTAATTAAAACTCTGGTTTATTATTCTCTGTCAGTTTCTAAAGTTGCTTTGCTGTTGTCCTATTTCAGTTTGTTATATAGTCTATTTGTTATATAGTCTATTTGTTATATAGTCTATTTGTTATATAGTCTATTTGTTATATAGTCTATTTGTACTTTTACTTCTTAAACATGGATTCTCCATGTTCTATCACTGATGTCTAGCTCCATGGGAATTTATTCAATATTTTAATTTTTCTTAGTTTCTGCATGAGCTTATGAATTGATTGCTTCTAAATTTTCACCTGCAGCCCTCTGGATGTCCTATTATCTCACAGACATTTTACACACCTGCTTATTATATTCTCAACATATTTACAGTTGAACTCAGCCTCCCATCAAAACTTAATTTGTTGCATCTTTGTTATGGCACTCAGCATCTACTCAACCCAATCAAGCTCAACCTATAGTTAACCAGCCTTTTCCCTCTGCCTCTTCAGAATCTCTCATGAAGCCTTTAACATTCTATTTTTTATATAATTCTTGAGTTTGTTTATTGTACTCAATCTCAACCCCAAGTGCCTTGCCTTGGGTCTTTGTTATTTATAAGGGGTGGCAATTGTAATTATTCAATTTAAAGTATAATTTTGACCTTATTTCTCTACATAACTTTTAGTCCCCCATTACCAAAAGCTATGTTTCCTATGTTAGAGTTACTTGAAGATTCTTGTAAAAATGCACATATACTTCCTAAGTGATTCTGGTGCAATCTGAAGCTAAAGATGCAAGTTAAGGTTTATTGGCCCTGAAGGATTTGGCCCTTCTCTACTTAGCTCTATTCGTGGTATTTCCCTCTCTCTCCTATCAAATACTTTGTTTTCAATGGATTATCTGCACTGATCTCAGTGTCTTTGGCGTCTGTGCTTCTGCTGTCCTTTGCCTTTCTTCACTTCACCAACTCCTGATCTTTAAGAACTTTCTCCAGGTCCCCCAGTAAAGCACCCTTTCATCTAAGCAGGCACCGATTTCCAACTCCTGTTAACTCCAAACTAGGCCTTCTTACGGTGGTATCATATAAAATATATTTGATCTTTTCCCTAGTTCCTGGCAGATAACTACTAAAACTGCTGGAATTTCCTGAGCCATAAGAGCATCCTTTGTTCTAATGAAGTAACTCTTGGCTGGCTCCTGGATGGCTGTTGTATGGGAGCTGTTCACCAGACCAAATCTTGATTAGGAGTTTGAAACTCTGAGCCCCATCCCTAAATATGGCAGATGGAAGAGGGCTGGAGATTGAGTTAGTCACTCACAGCCAATGAATGATTTAATCAGCCAAATTATGTACGAAATTTCTATTAGAAATTATGAATGTGCTGGCAAAATGCTCAGTGCTTAAGATACTTGTTTGCTCTTACAAAGGGCCAGTGTTCAGTTCCTAGCATCCACTTGGAGGCTAACAACCATTTGTAACTCCAGTTCCAAGGGGTTCTGATACTCTCTTCTGGCCTCCCCAGGCACTTCATGCGTGTGGTGCCCATACACACAAGCAGGCAAAATACTCATGCATATAAAATAAAAATAAATTTAAAAATAGTAACAGGCTGGGGAAGTGGACAAATTCAGTGGACAAAGCACTTGCAGCACATGCAAGGGCTACAGTTCAGAACCCAGTTCCCATGTGGACAGAAATATGGATGCTGATCTGGGTGTTGACTGAACTCTAAAAACCCATGTATTAAGGAGTTGGTTCCAGACAGGCATGGTGGCACACACCACTTTAATCCTAGCACTCAGGAATCAAGAGGTAGAAGGATTGTGAGTCTCAACTAGCTTAGTCTACATAATAAATTCCAGGCCAGCCAGAGTTACATAAAAAACAAAAAGAGTTGGTAAAATAAGAGTTGTAAAAAAGAAAAAGAGTTGGTCCCCAGGTAGCACTACTTGGAGAGAGCTATGGAATCTTTAGGAGGTATGGTCTGTATCAGCTCTGGTTTCATGATAAATCTTCTCTTCATCTAGGCCTACAGCACAGTTATGGGGAAACTGCCTGCCTTTATGAAAATCAAATTCTTCAGCAGAAAAGCTAGAGATTAAAGAGGTATTGGGGATACCTGTGTCCCTAGTGTCTTGAAACCACACAGGGATGCTTATTAATGCTAACATTCTTTTAAAAAAAATCAAACAAACACCACCAAAACAGATAGGGTCTACTGGGAGATCTTTAGGCCACCAGAACATGTTGGCATCTTATTCTTTGCTCCCTGAATTCTAAGGAGTTGTTTTACTCCTAACCAGTTTCCATCATGATATGTGACTTTTACTACAAGCCCAAAACAACAGGATCAAAGATCATGGATTGAAATCTCGGAAACCGTAAACCAAAACTAAACTTTTCTCTTTCTAAGTTGGTTATCTTATAAATTTTGTAGTCAGAGAGAACTGACTCAAAGAGTGGGTAGCCTTGACTCCCTTCCTTGCCACTCATGTGTGAAGTGAAGGCAGTCTTATGGGCTTGAGCCTTAAACATGCAGAATCTGAGGCTAATGCTGGGTGATTAGTCTCAGAACTGAGTTGAACTGTAGCACATTCATTTGGTGCTCACAGAGAATTAGAAAATTTATACCAGGAAAGAAAAAGTATATTTGTCTATAGAAGTACATGCATTCTCTTAAGTAGATAAACATATGGATTAAAAAAACAAGCAAATTTACTTTTATTTTCTTTAATAATCTGCAAACAATCAAAGTATAGTGCAGCCACACACAACCAAAGGCATTTCACACTCTAGTACAACCACAGACAGCACAGGAATGAAGATGGTAATTCTTTTCTTTCCTTTTTTTGGGGGGTTGGGATGGCGGATGGGAACAGGTCTAACTATAAAGCCCTAACTGTCCTGGAATTCACTATGTAGATCAGGCTAGCCTTGAATGTATAGAGATATCTTTAACTCAAGGAATCTTCCAAACTCCTGACTCAGCTTCTTACGTATCTGGGACTACAGTCAGATGCACCATGTCAACTAAAATTTTATTTTAAACAAATATATAATATATCCTTACATAAAATTTCAACTGCATTAATAAACCTAATAGTCTCTTTAATTACTACTTCATGTTCAATCTCTTCAGAAGTAACTGCACCTATTAATCAAATTTTTAAGCATGGTGTGCTATACGAGTATAGAAATAATAGTTTACTTTATATAAGTAGAATTCATAAAAATAAGAAATACAGGTACCCTATTATCATTCGCTTTCATTATCAGTATATTTGGAAGATCTTTCTCAGTACATACAGATTTGTTCCATTCTTCTTAAATAATGCATAATATTTCTGATAAACGGATATTTAAGTCATTTGGAAAAAACTGTTTTGTACTATTTTGATCTTTCAAACAGTAACACAAAGACCACCCTTGTAACATATGCTTGTACCATATATAAAAATATTTTTCAAGTGTATATACTAAGAAAGGGAACTGCTGAATCAGAAGATACAGATATCTAAGTTTTAGCATGTATCATCAAATCCCCCTCCAGAATGCTGGTCCAATTTATGTGGCCACATGTAGTTTATGACAGTGCTTCTTTTCCCATCCCCTACACCAGAAAGAATCACAATACTTATTTTCCCTAACCAAAAGTGAAAAATTGTATATTTTTAGTTACTCTAATCATTAGTGAAGATGAAAATGTTTTTATTATGGGCCATTTTTATATCCTCCTATGAGTATATGTATGGGTCTTTTACCTGTCTATATGTTAAATGCATTGCATGTGTGCTTGGTGCCCATGGACGCCAGAAGAGGGAGCTGGATCTTCTGGAACTGAAGTTATAGACAGATGTCAGCTGCCATATGGATGCTGGGAATCAAACCATGGTCCTCTGCAAAAGCAACAAGTGCTCCTAACCACTGAGTCATTGCTTCAGCCCCTTGTAGAAGTTCTTTATATATTCTAAATCCTACTTGGCTGGCACAATGGTGGGCACACTTACGAGCATTTCCAGAAGATTAACTGAGGTGGGAACACTCACAATGAGGTACCAAACACCAACCACCCCAGTTGTGGGATCTGGACATAATAAAAGGTGAAAGAAAGTCAACATTTCATTTTAAAAAATGTCTAGGTCTTCGAAATGGCGTACATAGATCTAATCTACATGGGAAGAAGAAAAAGACAAGATCTCCTGAGTAAATTGGCAGCATGGGGACCTTGAGGGGAGGATTAAAGAGGGAAGGGGAGGCAGGAAGGAGAGCAGAAAAAAAGGTAAAGCTCAATAAAAATCAATAAAAAATGATTAGGTATATAACTCACCTGGAATTTAGCTTTTTAGATAAGTCTAATTGCAGTTTTTTGGTTTTGTTTTTAATTTTTATGCATTTTATTATGTGGGTGTTTTGACTGCAGTTATTTCTGTTTATCACATGCATGTCTGGTGCCTGTGGAGGCCAGAAGATATCAGATCCCCTAGGACTGGAGCTACAGATGATTGTGAGTCTCTGTGTGGGTGCTAGGAATAGAACCTAGTTTCTCTGGAAGAACAGTCAGTGCTTTAACCATGAGCCATCTCTCCAGCCCCTTACATAGGGTTTTATGGTAGTCAACTTCCCATCATTGTAACAAAATATCTGAGGTAACAAACTTATAAAGAAAAACGTTTATTTTGATTCACAGTTTTAAACCTTCCATTCTGACTGATTGGGCAACCATTAACTTGGACCCATTAACAAGGCCATGTGTCGTGGTTGGAATACGGGCTGTCACTCATAGATAGGAAGCCATAAAGAGTAAGGAAGCAGCTACATTCACTTCAAGGACAGTCCCCTTCTCATTCATGTGCATGCAAGTTAGAAAAGAAAGCCTAATAGATTTGTAGAATTCTCGTTTTATACCTTGTTTTCTGTAGTGCTAGAAACTGACCCAGGGCATTGTATATATTAAGCAAACAGTCTAACACTGAGCTACACTCTCAGCCCAGCCTGATTCTGTTTGGAATTGTCTTGAAGGATAATTTAATTGTAGGAGCAGTAGCAGCAGCCAGCCAGCCAGCAGCATCTTTACAGTATTATCTTTGCCTTCATGAATATGCATCAGTCTGTGTTTGATCAGGGTTTCTTTGCATCCTTCAATCAAGTTCATGCATGCTATTTCTTAGTGAAATACTTGGATAGGGGAGTTTTGATCAGTTCTTCTATACACACATGTATTTGCTACTGCAACTTGATGTATATTTTAAGGAATTTTTTGTCAAAGTTCTGCCATGCACAATAATTTACTTTTACTATTAAAGTTTTATTGTTTACAGAAAACAGAAAACTAAGCAGGAAGCAAATATTAGAAACTATTGTGCTTCCCAAATCAAACTAAGTCTGGTTCCCAAATTGTCCTATAATTCTTACCTCCCCTTTATATTTTTAGTTAAACATTTGTTTTTAGTAATTTTTTTAAAACCAAGTTTCTAGAAAAATATCTACTTTTACTTCTAAATGTATTAACTCATTAGGGAATTTATTTAAGACTTAAACAGCCTCTGCACAGATCCTTAAAAAAAAACTATGAACATCTAAAAATACATTTCCAAGACAGAATACATGAACCTCATTTCCTGTGGGGGGAAGGGAACTCCATGGACCCAGAGGCCAGTTAACTGCATTATCTTTATCCTGCTCTGTATGCTCGCTAATAATTACCACAAAATCCAGTGACAGCGCCCCTCAGTTTCTACTCCATCATTCCAGACACTTGACTAAGAGTACATAACCTGCTTAAACACTGAAGTTTCACAGGAACTTAGACACTCAACTCTTAAATCTTAGATGGGAAAACTAACTACAAAGATGAAGAGAATGGCCCGGGCAGGAGCTAAATGATAGTAAAGCCAAATGAATGGCTGTCCTGTCAGGCCGCTTTTACTTCCTTTAACATGGTGCAGCTTATATCACTTCTAGAGAATACACACACAACTTCATGTAATCTATGACCAGTAATTAACATTATAAAGGCAAGCTAATATTTTTACAAAATACATTTAATAATACAAAGAGGAATCTTGAAATGTGAATAGAGGTTTTGTGTCACTTGGATATTTACACTGCAGAATTGTTAAATGAGGATTACTTCGGCATAAGCTCGAGCCTTGGCAGTAAAACAAAAAAACAAATGTTATTTCCTAGTTTCTCTTCCCTAGACCCACCAAAAATGATGTGGAACTCAGGATTAGAGTCTAAGACTAGAAAATTACAGAAGGCTGTTCTTTGGCCTGTGCTCCCAGGGAAGTGGACTTTTGAGTCAGTTTGCTAAGACTCGCATCCTATTGTATCCCTTACTTGTACCTTCATATACCCATCTGTAAAATGGGATGCAGTAATCCCTATCTTTACAGGGCTGTTCTGAGAACTGACTCAGGACACATACCAAGAGTTCAGAACAGTGTCTGGCACAGAATAGTGTGTGTTCAATAAATGATGCTGTTCTTATTTGTCTTTGAGGAACATTTGGTCATTATAACGTAGGTGCTGGGAATTGAACATAGGTACTCTAATAGAACTGCAAGAGCTCCTTACCTCTGAACCATCTCTCTAGCCCCCAATTAAAAAAAAAGATTTATTTCATTTCATTTTTTTTCTGAAATAGGGTTTTTCTGTGTTAACAGCCCTAGCTGTCCAGGAACTAGCTCTTGTAGACCTGACTCTGCCTCCCGAGTGCTGGGATTAAAAGCATGTGTCAACCATGACTCCGTGATTTATTTTATTTTATGTGTATGAATGTTTTGCTTGCCAAGCATTATGCATGTATGCCTGGTACTCACTAAGATTGGAAGAAAGTACTAGATCCCCTGGAGCCAGAGTTATGGATAGTTGTGAGCTGCCATGTGGGTGCTGACAATCAGATCTTTAATATACAAATATACATTGTAACTCTACAAGGTGGGATTCTACAGTGATTTCTCAAATGTCTTCAACAATAAAATTTCTCTTCTCTATTTGAAAGAACTATTTTATATGATAAATGATCTAGTGGATACTGCCCTTGATGTTTCTTTTAGTTACATTTGGAGGATTTCTTCCCTTTTTGCTTCCCAAATGCCCAATTCACCCACAGTCCATCTCTGGTCCACTCTTATCTCATGCTTCAGGTCACCTATTGCTGCTCTCCACTTGTCTCATCCTATATGCTTTCTATAGGTGACTTTATTCCTATCAGCATAGTTTCAACATGGTCTTAGAGTCAACAACCTTTACTCTTAGATCTTACTACCCAGTCTATAAACTAGGAAGAGTAACAATTCATGAGGAATAAATGGCATAACATACATAAAGTGTTTGACACATTTAAGTGAAAAGCCAATAAATGATCACTATAAATTTCTGTCTCTAGCCTAGATGCTTTTTCTTTTCTGATCAACACAGGTATCCATCTTCCCAAAATAGAGCTATCATATAAACCTCAAATTCAGAATGTCTGCATTCTACCATCTACTTTCATCCCAGTATTTTCTGTCTCAGTGAATGGCATAACTACACAGACACACACACAAACCTGGAACAATGAGCCATGTGTTATATTCTTCCTTACTAATCCTCCATCCCACTCCCTTGTCCCCAATTCAGTGCTGATGGGGAAGCCTTGTTAACCAATTATCTTTAAGGGGTGAGACCAAGTTAGGGTGTGGCTTTTGGGATCCAGAGAAAAACGGCAGGCGCATGGCCCAGATGCGCTCTCTCTGTGGTTCCCTTGCCACACAACTGAGATTGGACTTCTCATTCTGGTTTTATGAGTTTTTCCCCTTATAATAAATAAAAATCTAATTGTTTATCTTTTAGCTAGGCTGGTTATTTACCAAATCAAGTTAGCTTCTACACAGTGCCTAAATGCAACAGGCTCCCCTCCTATACACTTTCAGATACCAACCTTTCAAAACAGCAATTTTGATCATATCACTCATCTATTTAAAAATGTCAATGTTTTTTCCCCTTGGTAGTTCAGTCTCCTAATAATAAAAAAAACCTCTTCATAATCTGGCCTCTTTCAGTGACATTTCTCATGATGCTACACTCCCTGCTCCAACCAAACAGAAGCACGTATATTTCTAAGAGCAGCCACAGAACCTTATCTTAACACATTCTACTCTTCTGTCTCTAGTGCGTTCAATCAATTCCACTCCCACCCACTTTATTGCTGGCTACTTTCAACTGGTCTTTTTCATAAATTTGGCTGTATGTTATCCAATTCATGAACTTTAATCTCTGTATCATGTATAAAATTTAGCCTATAAATTTAAATATCATTCTCAAATCTTTTAATCTAGAAAATGTAAGTAATTCATTAAATATGCTTAGGTAAAACTATCAACCCCAGAATGATTTCAATAATGACAAAGTTTATAAAAGTAATGATATTAACATTTCTTTATTATTATCTACTATATATTTATGTTTCTGCACTGCAGAGTTAAAAAAATGAACAAGAAAAGCTCCGACATCAGTCTAGTGGAGAAAGCTGAGCCTTTAACAAAATCATAAAGCTATTTATATGGCCAGGCCTGGGGGCACACATCTTTAATCCTACCACTCAGTAGGCTGAAGCAGGGCCAGCCTGGTCTACACAGAGTTCTATGCCTGACAGGGTGACATAGTGAGACAAAATTTCTATGAGAACACAGGGTAAGAAATGGATAATTATCTTAAAATATATAACTAAACAAACTAACTTAATTTTGGCATGTGGGGGAACATGTCTCAGTCTCACAAGTGCTGGGATTAAAGTCATGAGATACCATGCCCAGCTAACAAATAAAAATCTTAAGATAATAAAAAATCGATATCTAATATGATAAAAACACTCTTCTTTGCTCATTTAGAAAATAAAAATAGAAGCCCATACATAAAGCAGCCTTTGTCATGAGTATGTCACAGCCACTTAAAAAAAACCAACCCTACAAGTAGAGAGATGGCTCAGATTTAAGAGCACTGGCTGCTCTTCCAAAGAACCAGGATTCAATTCCTAGAACCCACATAGTTCACAACCATTTGTAACTTCAGTTCCAAGAGACCTGACACCCTCTTCTGGCCTCTGTGGGCACTGTACACATGTGGTGCACAGACACATCTGCAAGCAAAAGACCCATATTTGTAAAATAATAAAATAAAGAAACCCCTGGAGCTGGTAAGATGGCTCAGAGGTTAAGAGTATTTTGCTCCTCTTCCAGTGGACCAGTGTTGGTTCCTAGCATCCATGCTGGGCCGCTCACAAGGCATTTAACTCCATCAACTGTCCTCTTCTGACCTAGGGCTCCCGTAAATACATGGCATATCTCACCACACACAAAAATAAATCTTAAAAAAAACCACCTCTAATTCTCTCTCAAATAAAACAGCTGAACTGTTAACATGCACCAACTATGACAAAACTGTAGTCTCTTTCTAATCTTTTCTCTAGGTTTTTGTATTAAAAGATTTTCCAAACCTTAGGATTATATGACTTATTATTAAAACTTATATTCTGCCCTATTGTAAAAAGACCTATATAATTTTCCTTTCTAAAAAGATTTTTTTATATGTATGTGTCTGCATGAGTTTATATGTACCATGTTTATGCCCCATGGAAACCAGAAGAGGGTGTCAGAAACCTTGGAACTGGAGTTACAGGCAGCTGTACGGTGTCATGTGAGTGCTAGCAACCCAACTCAGGTCCTTTTCAAGAGCAGGGAAGCATATATCCTAATTAAGGGAGCCATCTTAAGATTATTAAGAGACTTGACTCTAGAGGGGTTCCCCAGGTATCCAGTGAGACGCCCCCAGCTAGTTCCGTGGGCAGCTGAGGAGAGGGAGTCGGAAAAGGCCAGATCCTATAGCCATACTGATGATTATCTTGCATATCACCATAGAACCTTCATCTGGCGATGGATGGAGATAGAGACAGAGCCCCACATTGAAGCACCGGACTGAGCTCCCAAGGTCCTGACGAGGAGCAGAAGGAGGGAGAACATGAGAAAGAAAGTCAGGAACGTGAGGGAACCTTCATCTGGAGATGGATGGAGATAGAGACAGAGCCACACATTGGTGCACCGGACTGAGCTCCCAAGGTCCAAATGAGGAGCAGAAGGAGGGAAAACATGAGCAAGGAAGTCTGGACTGCGAGGAGTGCTCCCACCCACTGAGATGATGGGGCTGATCCATTCGGAGCTTACCAAGCCCAGCTGGACTGGGACTGAAAAAGCATGAGATAAAACTGGTCTCCCTGAACATGGCGGACAATGAGGGCTGCTGAGAAGTCAAGGACAATGACACTGGATTGGATCCTACTATGCATACTGGCTTGGGGGTGCCTGGCCTGTTTGGATGCTCACCCTCCTAGACCTGGATGGAGGGGGAGAGGAACTTGGACTTCCCACAGGGCAGGGAACCCTTACTGCTCTCTGGACAGGAGAGGGAGGGGGAGTAGAGGGGGAGGGGGCTAAATGGGAGGCGGGGAGAGGCGTTAATTTTTAATAAAAAAAAAAGATAAAAAGAGAAAAAAAAATGTTTGCTCACCCTTAAAAAAAAAAGAGCAGTAAGAGCTCTTAATTATTGAGCCATCTCTCCAGCCCCTGCTTATAATATTCAATATAATTGCTCTTAAAAGGAAGTTATAAAAGGCTTATAAAAGTTTCTATAACTAGGAGAATAAATTTCTTTGTGTATTTCTAAGTAACTGTGACTATTCTGTGCCAT
The DNA here is from genome assembly GCF_903992535.2 of Arvicola amphibius. Lineage (NCBI taxonomy): Eukaryota > Metazoa > Chordata > Mammalia > Rodentia > Cricetidae > Arvicola > Arvicola amphibius. The sequence goes on from NC_052050.1 coordinate 44,127,683, forward strand.
GACAGTATCTGTATAGCTACAAAAGTTCCAGAGTTACGTTTCTATTGTAACTAGTTCTATAATCATAGAAATATTTTTTAAAAAAATATTTCTTAAAAATAAGGCTTAGTAACTGAATTTAATTAACTGTAAATGGACAAATCATCCAGTCACAGAAGAATGAATATCAAAAGACAATAGGAAAATAATCACAGGTAAGATTGATTACTGAATTCTTAAGAACTTTTTAATTATGACTCATATATCATAAATGTCATACCTTAAATTCCCATGGCCATGTGGAAGTGAGGTTTAATTCTTCTTACTATTAAGGCTCTCACAGAACCAAGTATCTCCCCGCACTCCCAAGTTTCCTAAGAAGTCCCACTTAGCACATGCAACGCCCTGTATCTGAGCTTCAAGTTTGGGGTGGGGGGAGTTCAAATATAAGAGTTAAATTTGATGGGAAAATTCCTGGTGCACATATTGAGCAGAGAAATACCTCCCCATTACTAACCTACTACATCACTATGAGTCACTTTAAAACAAGATTTTCCTCCCTTGTTTAAAGACAACTTTATTACACCAAGCAACAAGTGATAAGGCACAAGTCTAGACATCTTTCCTTTCAGTAGAAAACACTTGACAGAACTTGAACAAAAGCATATTACTGCCCTTGAAAGTTTTACTGTCATTATTATTGCTTATACTTTTAAGTTTTGGTTTCTGAAAAATATTCAGAGGGTGCATCTCTGCTCTTTGTAACCTGCAAATAAGCATTTGCTCTAAGAAATGGAGAACCCTACCTATATTCCTATAGGCAATACTAGGGACACTCAAGCTCTAGGTATGCCTTTCTGTATATATGAACCACCTAGCTGAGTACCACAATCTGGCCCAACTAACTGAAATCACAAAGTATTTAAAAAAAAAAACAAAAATAACAGATTTTCTTATCAGTAAATACATAATACTTTCTGTCAGTGTTTAAGATCCTCTTAGAAATTAGTGTCAACATTGAAACAGACCACTTATAACTATAGTTTGGTGCAGTTTTTATTAAAAATGGTTAATACCCTTGACTCCCTGGTGAACTGTCTTTAAAGATTCCTGACATCTTGCAGTCCACTGAGTAACACTTTGTCCTTTAGAAATCATCATTATAAACTGAAAGGAATTAAATATTTGAATTTAAAAATCAAAATAATATTTTGAATTGTATACTCCACAATCCAGACAACATACAATAAAATTAGCTTGTTATTTAGGTAAGAATCATGTTCATTTTAACCTATACATCCAGAAACACTTAATAGTCTTCCTTCAAAACAAGTAGATAATCCTAAATCCTTAGATCTAAAATGATATTATTTCCTTGGCTATATTCATCTGTTATCTTTTCTTGACAGAAAAAAACCCCACTGGCTCAGTTATGCACAGTGAGGAGTTAAGTTGAACCCTAGACAACCTAAGTTTCTTCACTCTCAACTATCCGAAGCTACATCTATGGTAAAAACAACTTAAAGACTTAAAAAGGTTAGTCTCAAAGGCAAGCTAACCATCTCATCAATAATAATTCTGGAGTTAAGTGTTCATTTTAGTTATGTTAATTTGACTTTATGTATTGGACAGATAAATGTTTGTAAAAATGTTATAATGTATATAAACTTATCTGGACTTGTATTCAGCAAATGTATGTGACAAGACAAAGTGAGCACACAGTGGGAGCCACTGAGTCACATCAGACAGTTTCAGTTACAGTTAACATGCTCAGAAACATAGATGTTGGTGTTTATGGGTGATTTATGGCATTTTTTTCCAGAAATAAGAAAAGCCTTGTTGTCCTGTAGGATAACTATATTTGACTTTTGTCTTATTCTCAGTTTTGAACTCTGATAAGTTGGGATTTCCCTGTTTCTCATTTTTTCTTCAGGAAGACTCCATCAGTTAGGGCACAACAATTAACTCCATTTTACAGAGGAAGAGACAGATTATGAAACATACTAAGCAGGAGTAAGATCCCAGCTTCAGCTTTTCTGAATCCAGAGCCTCTGCAATTAACTACTCAATATGACAACACTATATACACATTTTCCACATAAAGAATGGTAGACTTTGAAAGATGAAATATATTTGCCAAATATCACCAAATCTCCACCAGGACTTGAATTCTGGCTTTGTAATTTCACGTTGTCAATTAAAAACTGACTGCTAAAACCAACAACAAGTGGTAGAATAGTGAATGCAAATAAAAGTTTTTTTTATTAAAAATGGATTCTTCTCTCATACATCCTGACCAGTTTCCCCCTCCATCCACTCCTCCCAAGTCTCTCACACCTCCCCTCTCTCCCAGATTCACTTCCCCTCCATTTCCCTTCAGAAAAGAGCAGCCCTCCAAGAGACAACAAAATAGAACCAAACAAGATACATTAAGAAAGGTAAAAGTCCTTATATCAAGGCTAGACAACACAATCCAATAGGAATAAGAGAGTCCCAGGAGAAGGCACAGGAGTCAGAGACCTACCTGCTCCCACTGTTAGGAGTCCCCCTGACAAAAACAAACAAACAAACAAACAAGCTAATAGCCATAACATATACACAGAGGACCCAGTGCAGACCCTCGCAGGCTCCGTGCTTGCTACTTTAGTCTCTGTAAGTCCAAACAAGCCCTGCTTATTTGATTCGGTGGGCCATGTTCTCCTGGTGTCCTCCATCCCTGCTGACTCCTAAAATCTTTCCTTCCCCTCTTCTGTAGGTTTTATAAAGTGTCCACAAACTGGTGACCTGTTAGATGACTCTGTGCTACTGGTTAGTTCTTTATTTCTCAAGACACAGTTCTAGGGCTGGCAAGATGGCTCAGTGGGCAAACGTGCCTAATAACCTGAGTTCAATCCCAGAACCCACATGGTGGAAAGAAAGAACTGACTTCCATAAGTTGTCCTCTGACCTCCACATATGTGCTATGATAAATGCACTCATGGGTGTGTGCAAACGATACACACAGAGAACAAATAAAATGTAGTGAAAAGGTTGAAAATGAAGAGTTTAAAACTGTATTCATTGTTATGGTAGATCAGGTTTAGACATCTATTCCAAACATTCTTCTCTCTTGCTGTCACTCAACATTTAAGAAAAAAGCCATATATTTACTTTTGTTGGTGACCTTACAACTAGAGGTGATGCTGTAATCTATTTCATGTCTACACCTCAAAAAGAAATGTAGGAGGGAGTTGGCCTCTGTCCTGGCAAGCTAGAGTCACTGAGAATCAAGAGTACTGGGGATCTCAATTGACAAAATGCCTCCATAAGACAAATCTATAGTGCATTTTCTTACTGATTGATGAGGGGGAACCCAGTTCATTGTGTCACTTGTCCTGGCTGGTGGGGCTATGTTCTATAACAAAAAAGACTGAGCAAATCACGGGGAGAAAGCTAATAAGCAGCACTCCTCCATGGCCTCTGAATAACCTCCTACCTTCAGGTTCCCGCCCTGTTTCAGTTCCTGTCCTGGTTTCCCTCTTTTGGTCACGGTGTTTTATCATAGCAACAAAAACCTTTAGACAGCTTCTAGAAAACTTTTGCTTTTCCAAAGGTAGAGCCACTGCTAACACAACACTTTCTACCACTGCCTGCAACAAACATAGATGTGCTGCTTAGTGCTATGTTAGCCAGCTTTTACGTGGAGAAAAGAGAAAATAGGACTCCAACAAACTACTGATGGCAAAGCAGAAAGATAAAAAGAACTTGGCTCTTGCTGGAGATGTAGCTCAAGTGGCAGGCTCTTTCCTAGCATGCCTGAGGTCCTGGGTTCAAGATTCAGGTGTTGAGGGAAAAAAAAGAAAGTAGGTGTTTAGGATACAATTGAACTGCTAAGATAATAGTTTCCGCTCTAGATATACATGGATTTTTTTTACAAGATAAACCAAAAATATTCTTATGACTTAAACTTGGTCTTCTGTTTCTTGTGGTCAATTTTTTTTTCTAAACATTTCAACCTGCTGATCTGAAAACACAGGAACATTCCATTCACCTTCGTTATCAGCATTTTTTAAATATAAAACTTTTCTAGCAATATTGGGTGTATATTAAATCACAGCAGGAGCCCTTCAATGTAAAGCATATATTCCCCATTTGCCACAGTCCAGCCCCCACTTAGTCAGCTTCATTAATTTAGGAGGTCATCTACCTAGCTCACAATCCTAGTTAAATGCATTACCTCCTGTGTTATACTGAAATCTCAGCCTGGTCTAGAATTTAGGTGGTCATTTGAATGCCTAACAAATGTCCAATCAATTACTACCAAAGATATGGTACAGTTTTTACTATAATACCAAGTCTCCTAAGGCTACCCAAGAGATAGGCTATTCTGACCTTCATCCTTGGAATCAGAATCTGGAACCCACATGAAGAATTAGGCAATTTTCCACTGCTAAAATTCTATGAACCCCCATGAAGCAATATTCATAAAATAACTTCAATATTCTAATAGTAATAAAAAGTCCAATAAATTTTTAGAGTTATTACATAGGAGTGACAAGGGAAGTGCTGGGACACAGCCAGGTGACAGAGCACTCGCCTCACATGCACAGGGTTTGATCCCAGGCTCCATTAAAAAATGATAAAGAAGATGAAAATATGCATACAAAACTACAGCAACAGTCAGGCTTGGTGGCATAGGCCTATAATCTTAGCTACTCAGGATGTTGGGGCAGGAAGTTCACAAATTCAAGGTCTACTGGACTACGAGCAAGTTCAAGGCCTACCTGGGCAACTTAAAGAAAAAACCTGTCTGAAAATAAAAAGAAAGAGGTTAGAGAGACAGCACAGCAGGCAAGTGCTTTCTGTGCAAGCTTGAGGATCTGAATTTGGATCCCTGATTCCAAAATAAAACACTGCTGTGGCTGACAGTCCTGTGGTCTTAGCTCTGGAGACAGTCAGGAAGACCTGAGGGACTTGCTAGCCAGGCAACAGAGCCAACTGGTGAGCTCCAGGTTCAGTAAAAGACATTGTCTCAAAATATAAAGTAGAAAATGATAAAGGAACAGTACCCAGCACTGGCCTCGAGGCCACATGTGTGGTTTCATTCCCAGCAGCCCACCAAAAATTTTCAAAAGGGAAATGTCAGGATATTGACAAAATGAATAAATCCTACCAATCAAATATTCTAAATTACATATTTAAAATAAGATAACTGACTTTAAAGAGTAGACTATACTAGCAGTTAAATGATCTAAAGATTAAATATACTTAATAGAAATATAGTATCAACATTCACAAATGAATATAACTCAGTTGCAGAGATGGGGGATGAGAGTAAGAGTATAAATCAGAATGAAAAAGGAATACATAAACAAGTATGAGTCCTGTGCTTGCTAAAGCAGGTCTTCCTTTAAGTACTTTCAAATTAACTGGAACAAACCCAAAGACTAATTTGGTAGTCAAATTTCTATTTTCATCAGACATACATTCTGAACAAGCTCATCCCCAGAGGTTCAAATCATCCTTGTGTCCTTAAAGTTTTTCCAAAAGACTTTGAATGCTTGTTTACTAAAATTACCTTCATTTTTAAATCCTACAAATTAAGACGCCACAAATGGTGTTTAAACAGGAATATCCTAAGGATATTTGCTTTCTCCATAAAGCTCTTAATTTAATTTTCAAGATTATATAACATTTAAGAATTTATTTAGTAAGAAAATGTTGGGAGTTCCTAGACATTTTCAGTTAAACTATATATAATTAGACTTTCTTTTATGGTCAAATGCACTCTAAGTTTAGTTTAAAACCCACAGAATCACCAGGTGAAGTGGCACACACACCTTCAATCCCAGGACTGGAAAGGCAGACTCAGGCAGATTTCTGAGTTCAAGGCTAGCCTGGTCTACAAAGCAAGTTCTACACAGAGAAACCCTGCCTCAAAAAAAAAAAAAAAAAAAAAAAAAAGCACAAAAACTCCCCAAAGAATCGATGTAAAATGCTTATAGAAAAATTAAGAACATTCCAGATTATATAGGTCAATACAACTGAAGTGGGAGAGAGTGGCTGCTCCTAGAATCCCAGCACAGTGAACTGGACAGTCACAGGGATTCAAGGGCAGCTTGGGCTACAGTGTAATTTCTAGGACAATATGGACTTCAGAGTAAGACCCTGTCTTTAAATACTCCAGAAGAAGTAGAACAAAAAAGGAAAACTTTCTTATAATTTTTCTCAGTGTCTTTTATGTGAAAAACGTTTTTTTTTTTCTTACAAGATCCAGTGTGTAAAATGAATCACTCAATTAAAGGCCTGAACCCAAAGATCTCCTGTTATATCATCACAATATATTGGAAATGCATCTTTTAAGAAGAGTTGCTTGTCATGGCTGAATTTAGACAGTACACCCTTCTCAACCTATTGTTTCCTTGTACAAAAATATATATTTAGACCCATGAAATCATCCAGTGTCTTTTGATTCTCTAGATTAGAGAATATCTGACTATTTCTGTTTTATTTTACCACATGATTTGTTGTCTACATCATTAAAACAAACATATCGAGTCCATAATTTGATTATACAAACTAAGATGACCACTTGCAGTGATCTTATCAAACAGTGAAATGTCAATAAATTAATATGCTTTTAAGCATGGCCTGTTAAATTGATAAACTCAGAAGGGAAGGGGATTTTTGAATGTGACAGCTGCATGGATCATTCCATATGATGCTTTAGGTTGTTACGCAATTATATGCAATAGCTTTTGCCATACAGATAAGCAACTAGAGACTCTGAATTTCAAAGAACAAAACCTTTACTAGGTGAAAAATTTTAATGATATTAACAAACTACCTAATAAAGCTCCTTTCAAATACAAAAATTTTAAGAAAAAAGTTAAGTATAAACTAAACTCTCAAGCTATTTGAATTCTATTTTTATATAGCAACTATCCTCCTCACCAAATTTGAATTATAATTTAAAAGGCTTAATAATTAACTAATAACTCTAAATCACTATTATGACTAATACGTCACACATAAGTACATGTTTATATCATATTACTAAACATTTTTTATTTAACTCTCATAATATTTCTGCAAAAGAAATACTATCATTATCCCAAAGTATACTTCCAAGTCTAGTAGTTTATAAATCCGATTCAGACTCAGCCAATAGTCTCCAGATCCCACATCTAACCACTACACTGAAGTGTTTCTGAAGACCTAAAGAGAAAGAAAAAACTTTCAGGGCTGTTCCAGTTTCATATGGACTGTATTAGAACTGACAGTTAAAACGTTTATTCTAAATGAAGAATATCTTCTCAAACCCCAAAACATCAGCATTAAATTATTAAATTTAAAAGTTACAGTTTTAATAGACAGATACAGGAGACAAACTAAGCCAGGCATAGTGATTTCTATGGATAATTCCAGCACACAGAAAGCTGAAGCAGGAGGATCACCATGGGATCAAGACCAGTCTGAACTACACAGTAAGTTCCAGGAAAACCTGGGCTACAAGGTGAGCCTTGCTTTCAAAAACCAAAATAAACAAGATTAATTAAATTTTGTATTATTGAGATGCTAACATTTCGTTTACCCTAACTACTGCCTGAGAAAATAATACGTTTTTTTAGAAGATTTTCTCTTTTTACTTATTTTTTTTAATTTTTATTATTTTGTATGCCTGAGTGTTTTGCTTGGATGTACTTCTGTGTACATACCACATGTATGCATCATTCCTGGGAGACAGAAGGTATACGACTCCTTGGGACCAGAGTTAGACAGCTGTGAACCACGTTATAGGTGCTGGGATTGGATCCTCTGGAAGAGCAGCTGTTGTTCTTAGTCACTGAGACATCTCTCCAGCCCCAGAAAATATCTTAATTGAAGAAAAAACACTCCAAAATCCTTGATTTTTTGTTTTTTATTTTGTTTTTAATCAGAGGTGTGTGGGGTGCGGTATAAGAAGGATCCTCTGGTATTGGAGTTACAGGTGATTATAAGCAGCCCAACATGACTGCTGGGAACCTAACTCAGATCCTCTGGAATAGCTGCTAGGCCATCTCACCAGACACTTTGATGTTACTTCAAGTGTCTGAAGCACCAATAGAATCATTGTTTCAACAAGTTGTATGGAGATACCTTCTTTTAACTTCAATAAATGTAACATCATATATTCTCATATATATCTGCAGCATTAAAAATATACTTTTGAGTTTTCTCTAAGTGGAAGAACAGAAACAAGAAATAGTAGTGAGGGGAAGGATAATAAATACACATTTTCCAAAGATAGAAGCTTTAATATCCATAGCAACTATGTCTTAGATTTTAATATCTTTTGAGGATCACCTGGTAGGAAAAAAAACTGACATCTAATTGTGAAAGCAGCTGGAAGAGAGTAAAACCTAAAAGTATACAGACATTTGTGTACACACATGTACATAGACATGTACATAATCTTTCAATTTGCTAACTGTGGGCATTTTGCTCTGTATCTTTGTTCCGCATTCCCCGAAGTCTTCTTCCACTACACACACCTAGTTTGTGCCTCTCCTCCTCAGTCTATACTCAGCAATACTTGGTTCTGATCACACATGTCTCTACTGGACTCGTAAATTCCAGTGATCTCTTATATCATCCCACAATCTATGAGACGTCTCTAAGAAACCTCTGCTAGGCTGGGTGTGGTAGCACATGCCTTTAATCCCAGTGCTGGAGGGGTAAAGGCAGGTGGATCTAATGAAATTATAGGACAGCCTGGTCTACATAGTGAGTTTTGGGACAGTCAGGTCTCATAGTGAGACCCTATCATCAAAAACCGAGGAGGGAGTAGGATGAGACTTGGCGAGAATTAAGGAGCCGGGATTAGGTGATTAGATGATATTTGAAGTGTGATAGAGGGAGGAAAGGAAGTAGGAAAGGGAAAGGTTCTTAAATACCAGGCAATGATATCAGGACAAATAACATAAACTGTAGCAACTCAAACCATGGCAAGACAAAGGTCAAAACTAAATGATTAAAAACACTGTTAGAAATGGCGCTAGAGAGATTGGTCAGTGGGTTGTGCACTGACTGTTCTTCCAGGAGGACCTGGGTAATAATTCCTAGCACCCACATAAGCAAGCTCACAACTGATGTGGGATTCCCTCTGGATGTGTGAATACCACTGGTTAATAAAGGAAGTTTCTTGTGACCTATTGTAAGCTCAGAGGTATGGCAAGGTGGGAATTCCAAGCAGATAGAGGGGGAGAGAGTAGGCTGAAAATAAAAGAGACACCATGTAGCCTGCCACAGGAGACAGACGCCAGACAGAATCTTACCAGTAGACTACAGCCACATGGCAATACACAGATTAATAGAAATGGGTTAATTTACAATATAAGAGTTAGCCTGGAATATGCCTAAGTTATTGGCCAAGGAGTGTTGTAATTAATACAGTTTTTGTGTGATTATTAGGGTCTGAGCGGCCAGGAACAAATGAGCAGTCTCCGCCAACACACAATCATCTGTAAAACTTCAGGCCCATGGAATCACCCTCTTCTGGCCTCCACAGACACCAGGCACTCACATGATACACAAACAGGCAAAACACTCATACAGATCAAATACAAATTTTAAAGGTAAAAAGGAAAATAAAAGTGGAAGAAATCAAACATCACCTAAACTCAAATTAATTCTGACAACAAGAAGGTACCTGGTCTAGTAGTTGCTCTCTGTGGCAACCAAAGTCTAACTCCCACTCTGTCACTTTAGCTGGACTTGATATCTGCCTGAGAATCAGTTTTATCTGTAAAATGGGAACAATAGTAATGTAATGCTGCATGAAATAGTTTTGTAATGCCTAGAATGTGGCCGCTACTACTAAGATGTTTCACTTCTCTTTCAATTCTAAGGCTGGGGATTGAACTTTGTGTATTCTAGTCAAGTCCTAACCACTGAGCTACATTCTTAGATCAATATCTATATTTCAATATTTCTTAATAACCATAAAATTTTAACAATCACTTTAAGCAGGGCACAGTGGCATGTACTAGTAATCCCAGCACTCAGGAGGTTAGAGAAGGAGAATCAAAAAATCAAGGCCAGTCTCAGCTATATAGCAAGTTCAAGGCTACAGTTAGTGAAACAAATTAAAAACAAAGGCACTTTAAGGGGATGCCAGGGACACACATATACAAGATAAAAGCAAGGTTACAGATGTTACAATGAATAAGAAATTATCTTTACTTCTCTACCCCCATTTGCTACAGATTACATGGCACTAGGTACTCTCCTGCTTACAAATTCTCAGCACACATCATTTCTAGCCCACTGGCTTAAGTCCATGCTTCCCTTCCTTCTGCTACTCATTCCTAACCCTTTGCTGATTAGTTCCCACTGTTTTTTAAATGTCATTTTTCTCATTTAAGGCTCAACTGAAAAGTACTTGCTACTGACTTCTTTCCGTCTTCCAGGGTTACATATTTAATATTACAACATTTTACTTTATTTAACATGAGTCTCTTTACTCAGTTCAGGAACTAGCTAACTGCTAGACCACCAGTAGCATAAATAGATGCCCTCTGACTCAAATAAATACAGGTTGGTGTAGGTGGGTCTTCTATCTATCTGATGATTTCATTGGTTAATTAATAAGAAACTGCTTGGCCTGATAGGTCAGAACATAGGTGGGTGGAGTAGACAGAACAGGAAGAAGGAAGTGAGGCAGATGCCTTGGGCAGTCGCCACGCCTCTCCTCTCTAGATGGACGCAGGTTAAGATCTCTACTGGTAAGCCACCCCTTGTGGTGCTATATACATTATTAGAAATGGGTTAAGAAAAATATGAGAGTTAGCCAAGAAGAGGCTAGATATAATGGGCCAGGCAGTGTTTAAATGAATACAGTTTCTGTGTAATTATTTCAGGGCATAAGCTAGCCAGGCAGCCGGGAGCCGGGCGGGAATGCAGCCCGCTGCCCCACACTACAACAGGTGTCCTGTAACTTCCACACCCAAGGCAATGCCCCCTCTCTCCATAAATTAATAATAAATGCAAAAGGACACAAACACTGAAAAATCTACCAGACACTGTTATAGTCAGCAGTCAGCAGGCTTTAGTAAAACTACAGTGAAGTCCTAAGCCTCTGGAGCCAGAAGTGATATCCACTCATGCTACCTAAGCAGCAATGGTGCACAGTGTAATGTTCAGACTGCACATAATCTAGAAGCTGAATCTTCTCACTTAAAACAGAGGAAAAGGATGAGGAATCTGAGAGCACTTTTGAGTATCATAGGCAGGTTTTCTCTTCCTCTGGGTTTCTCAGGCACTTGAGTCAATCTGGAATGTGTTCACGTGTGTGTGCACATGTGTGGGAGTACATACGGAGGCCAAAAGTCATGGTCGAGTGTCTTTCTCAATCACTCTCAACATTTTTTTGAGACAAGGTTTCACTGAGCCACTAAATCTAGAGCTCAGGGATGCAGCTAGAATGGTTGGCCAGCAAGCCCCTGGGACCAGCCTATTGTCTCAGCCTTCCCAGCACTGGAACTGGAGGAACACACCACTGCACCAAATCCCTCGGTCCCTAACATGATCCTTTCCTCCTCTCTGCTCCCTACAGAAGTGATGTGAAATTAATAGCAATGCAGGAAAGATACTCACCTCAGAAGGTCAGACGGTAGTTCAATGGTAAAGCGCTTGCCTAGTAGGTGTAAAGATACTGGGTATAATAAGTGTTCACTAAGCAATAGTTATTTTATAATAAACAAAATGGACCTTAAGGAGGTTACTTAGGGCTGATGAAGGTACAGTGAAAAATTTTTATATAGTGATTATAAACAAGGAGTCAACCTTTCTGGGAGACAATTTGGCAGCAAGTATCTAAATTGAAAGGAGTCATGGGCTTCTGGGACATCTTTCTATTCTTAAAATGGAAAACATGCTAAGTGTAACTATGTCATGGATCCAATCACTGATCTCTGTGTCAAATGTGTTGAACCCTGATGATATAAAAATAAGCCAATGGACTCAGGTCCAGGCTTAAAAGTTAGGTAGATAAACAACCAGATAATAAAGTACAGGAGACTGATAAGAGCCACCATGATTAAGTAAAGGGTGTGCATAGAAGGAACACCTACCATTGTCTGGGGGTGGAGTCAGGGAAACTTCCCAGAAGTGACATTTAAGCTGAGACCTGAAGGATAAGTAGGAATTAGTTCAGTGAAGAGTGAAGGAAAGGTGTTCCAGGTAAAGCATGTGCCAAAGCCTAAAGACCAAAGGGAGCTCAGCCTGTGAGTTAACTGTGAGCAGTGTCAATGCAGCGAGTGGGGAGACGAGGCTTGAGAGGCTAGCGGGACTGACTCATTCAGGATCTTACAGCCAAATTTCAATTATAGACTTTATTCTAAGAGTAATAAAAACTGGGTTAAAAAGCAAATACTTCATAATAAATAGAACTAATCATTAACAGTCCTAACACAGCAAGAGTGTACACAAATCTAAAAGAACGAAATTGTTCAAAAAGCAGGAAATACAGGATTGAAGTGAGTATTGTACAATTCTGTAACTTTATTAATAATCACTGAATTGTAAAGTTATTTAAGCAGACATATTTCTGAATTTGTAAGTTATACTTCATATTTCATTTATTTGTCTGTTTTTTGAGGGTAAGTGGAAGACAGACAGGATCTCATGTAAAACTGGTATTTCAGGCTTATGCTACCACAGCTGATATTATGTGGGGCTGCAAACAGAAACCACAGCTCTGCAAACTAGGCAAGCCCTCTACCAATTGAGCTATGAGTACCTGAAGATGCTTAGCTTATCTGATATAAAACACACAATCAACCCAATACTAGAGTAATACTACTACTTCCCTCTAACCAGTAATTATTAAAATTGAAATGAGATTGTTCCGTATTAATACGATTAGGAGAAATGAGCATTCTGAAATGATGCTGGTTGGAATAAATGTTAATTGGATTAACCTTTTCACAAAGCATAAATAAATACGTAATAGTGGTCTGTAGAGTACTTATACCCTGTGTTCTAATAAGAGCATGTCTTGAAATCTTAATAAATGTTCCAGATGCATTCAAATATCTATGCACAATAATGTTCACTATAAAGTAATTCATTGTAGATAAAAAGGATGTAGAAAGCAAGAATCCCAACAACAAAAGTCAGAATGAGTCACAATATAGCTTCACAGTGTAGCCATTCTTAACAGGACAATAATCTGTGATATAAACCAAATTTTAAAAATATTTAAGACAAGATTATATATACAGTAGCCATTCTGCTTACAAAATACAATGATGGAAATGCCAGCACTGGGGACACTAAATCAAAAAGGTCACAAATTTGAGGCCAGCTGAGGTAACACAGTACTCAGAGAGAGAGAGCTCATACAATGATGACATATGCTTTTTATTTTCTTGTCTATACGTTTTTTGCATTTCCACATTTTGTATAATGTCATGTGCTATTTCTTAAGTGTGTGCAAGTTTGTAAGGCTGTCTTCAAAACCTTCAACAGTGTCACTTTAAATATTTATACTTCACAGAAACCAAATTTCTATGTCTTAGTTTTGTTTCCTTTGTTGAGGAAGGAAAATGTGGCCATATCTGAATGTGTATAAGTAATTCAATAACATCTCTTTTATCTGGCATTATTAAGATATAAGATATAGGGACCAACAAGATAGTTCAATCAGTAAAGATACTTGCTGCCAAGTGTGGTGACTTGAGTTCAATTCTCATAATCCACATGCTAAAAGGAGCAAACTGACTCTGACTTCCACATGTAAGCTGTGTCACATGAGTGTACATATGCATACCTACACACAACAAATAAATGTTTAAATATTTTCAAAGAAATAAAATTGGAGTCCCCATTGGGCCAAAGGTGAAAGGTAAGGGGAGGTCATGAGCACAGGTGACAGAAGACAAGGTGCTGAAATCCAACTTCACCCTACCACTCCACCCATGTTGGCGGAATGAGCATTGTATGTATCTTGAAGGAAAAAGTGGTATTTTAACAGGACTCTGTCAGCCCCCACCTAAAAATTGTCTGTAAGAATCAACTAATCCCAACATGTCTCTTGTTTTGACATCTGGAACAGGGTCACAAGTGCAGCTACAGTCAACTGCAACGGGCTTTTGCAGCTGGGACACTCCAGCCCTGTCCCAGGATTCACAGACGCTACAGGCCATTCCCAGGATACAAGGGCTCACTGCTTCTTTCAGAGGCAGCACGGTAAGCAGCTTCAGGAAGAAGAAGCGAGGAGGGCAAATATTGCACTGGCAAACGCCGGCAACCTACAGGAGATAATATTCATGAAGAACATCAGGTTTAAAGAATCCCCACTTCATGGGCTCAGCGGTTAAGGGCATTGCCTACCCTTCCAAAGGTCCTGAGTTCAATTCCCGGCAACCACATGGTGGCTCACAACCATCTGTAATGAGGTCTGGTTCCCTCTTCTGACCTACAGGAATACACTCAGAATTTTGTATACATAATAAATAAATAAATATTTAAGAATCCCTACTTCAGTTCTGAAGCTTTTCTAGTCGCTCACTGCTTTCAGTGACTGTCTCAAAATCTTTCAATTGCTTACTTAGTCTGAGGTAAACAAGGGTCACTTATTTTAAAGAATAATAATTGTAAAGTTGTAACTGAGTCATTTACCATCATGGTGTTATATAGTACATTCATTAAAAAAACTTTTAAAAAGAACTATGTTTGTGAATGAATTATGAATTCCACAATCATACATTTTCTTTGCCCTTGATGATAGTCTTACAATATCTGTCACGCTGTCTTTAAACTCAGACACTTATCCCTCGGCCTGTTGAGTAGCAGGGATGACAAGCACACATCACACTGCAATGCTAAAGTATGTGCATTAAAACTTTGGCAAAACTTGGATGGACAACTATCAAATATACCATACTCAATCTTTATTGTTCAAATCAAGACCAAATAAGATTATGCCTTCTTATGATGATTCATGGTCATAATTTGAACTATAAATTATAAGAGAGTAGTAGGTCTGAGAAGGATACATTAAACACAAAGAAATGCTAAATTCTTCCCTCTATTGCCTACCTCTTTCTGAAATGTCTCCCTGTGTAGCCCAGACTAGTCAGGCACTCACTATTAATTCAAACTGGTCCCAAACTCACAGTCTTCCTGCCACTGCCCCCTAAATGCCAGAAATTCAGACATACAACACCCAACTTGCCCTACCCCAAGCCTCCACCGCCTTTTGCCAGTCACTTGTTTCAGCTTCTCCTGCCATGAAATCACCAGTTTTCATTTTCCAGCCTTATGGAAGTATCTCTCGTCTCTCCTTCTCCCACCCCCGTGTTTTCCAGTACCTGCTAACTTCCATTTCTACTTTGCTGTTGGTGATCCTCTAAGAGAAGGACGCTAAATATCTAACTTATAAGAATTCTGTGTAAAGAGCTAATAAACTCCAAATAAGAGCATCATTTCAAACTGATTTGTACAGAATTGGATGATGTTGCAGCATAAATGAATCCCCAAAGAGTGTGTACTCTTGATTATATCTCAAGACTTGATCCTTTACTCAATTAGCAACTGTTATCCCAGACAAGCGACAAGTCCTGTTTCTCTTAACACAACATGAAAAGAGATGAGGACCAGAAACAATTTTTTACATATGAGCACTCTGTCATCATGTATCCCTGCAGGCCAGAAGAGGGCATCAGATCCCACTATAGATGGTTATGAGCCACCATGTAGTTGCTGGGAATTGAACTTAGGACCTCTGGAAAAGCAGACAGTGCTCTTACTTGCTGAGCCATCTCTCCAACCCTGCCCAAGTATTCTTAAATTGCCCTTATTAATTAAGAGACATTTGGCTGGGTGATGATAGTGCACATCTTTAATCCCAGAACTTGGGAGGCAAAGTCAGACAATCTTTTTGAGTTCGAGGCCAGCCTGATCTACAGAGCTAGTTCCAGGACAGTTAGGGCTACATAGAGAAACCTTGTTTCAATGTCCCCCCCAAAAGAACTATTTATTTTCTAGGAAGAACAATATATTCCAAAAGTTGATATCTCTGATTTCTCTATCTCTATATAGAGTCAGTCTTTCTCATAATCTTTGACATCTGTCTCTTCCATAAACACTTCAAAATCCCAGATCAGACCTCAACAATAGCCTTAACTCAGGGCCTCTCTTGTCTTCCCTAAAATCCCTCTGGCCCAAAGCCTCTAGATCAGTTTTCTTAAAACACTACTGTGATCACATTTGCTCAAAATTTGGGAGAACTTTCTATTCCCTTCTTCATTAGCCCCAAATACCTGGCTCAGCAGTCCCTCTACAGCCTTGGCTACCTCTCACTTTCATGTTTTGTTGTTCAAACAAATCCTCACACTGACCTATTTAATCCTTTCACTTCATGCCATGCGCTTTTCTGACTTTAAATGTAGGAAATATAGCTTTTCTCCACCTAGGACACCTTACTCTTCAATTCTGGCTTATAAAAATTCAAATTATGTTTCAATAACTAGTCTCAGACACCTACTGTGATGCACTTCATCATCATCACTTCAACATTCCTTCAACGGCTAGGCACATCTGGATTAGAATTATGATCCCATTCACTGGCTGAGTGGCACAGGACACATTCCTTAAACACCCCTTGCCTTAAATGAATTAAGTCATGTAGTAAAGTATTTAGCATGATGCCTGGTACAGATAAACCCAAGAGAAATAAGAAGTTGTTGGTTTTCTAATTAATACTTGCTATTAGTGAACTTATGTCAATCTGAACTCAGATAATACTTAGGGCCATTGCAAAATGGTCCATGTATATATACAGTACTATTGCCCTCACCATCTCTATTCTCCCACCCCCTTATTTGTCTTCTACTAGCCCTGTGATCCAGATTACATCATCTGACAGACAGGTGAATGTCTTTTATGACTTAGTATCTATAATGGTCACTCATACATAGTAGGTGATTGTATTAGCTTGCTTTTCTAGATTCTGTGACCAAACACCTAAAAAGAAGCAACTTAAGGAGGAAGTGTTTGTTTTGGGTCACAGCTTACAAATACAGTTTGTGGCAGGGAAGGGAAGGCATGGTAGCAGGAAACCGAGAAAGGGGAGTGCTGGGGCTCTGTTGGACCGTTCCTTCTTTTCTGACCAGTACCCACCCCATGGTATGGTGCCGCTCGCATTCAGGGTGGATCTTCCCTCCTCTGTAAACCTCTCTGGACACATTCTCACAGTCAAGTTGAAGACTAATCACTACAGTGACCGTTTGTTTTATGCTTAATACAAAAGAAAATACTGAAGATGTGACAGTATTAAAATGTCCATCATACTCAGTGAAAAAGTATTAAGAATGCTTTAAAGTAATCAAAAGATTAAATTTCCAGACTCATAAAAAGAAATCCTTTTTACTTATGGTTCTAACTTCCTTTTGCACTCCTCACTTTTAAAACTAGCCAACTAACCTATTCATTCAGCAAGAGATAAAACAGCAAATTATATGCAGGTCAGACAGCAGCCAAATACTGGAATACAAGGACCACAAGACAACTGAGCTGAGCACAGCTTTGGATAAAGTCAAATAGGAAGACAATTTAAAGGGAAAGATAACTGGCTTGTCCGTCATGCTAACAATGCCGATTGTTACTCACACATACCAGTGCCAGGAGTTCTTTACACACAGGGCCAAATATAAACAACTGAAATCATCAGACCAGGGGATACAGAAATATCTGTCGTTGAGCTTAACAACTGAGTTTACCACTCAATATTTACTACAATAAATACCACATTATTTATAAGACCAATTTTAATTACCTACGCCAAAAAGGACTATTAACATTCTTCAAGATTCTAAAGTATCCCAAGCTTTGACCAATGAAGCATGTCAAAGAGATGTGGTTATACTGTATATTAACCACTTACTTCAAGACAATTAATATGGCAATGGTTTAATAAATGTTATTATAACATAAAATGTTTTCAACAATGCCCAGAGAAAATAATATTACAATAGTAGGTTCTTCTTCATATGTATGTATCTACTGATATGACTTAGTATCTATAATGGACACTCTTGATTGCTTCCATAGTCTAAATTAGGTAGCCTGGCAACCACAAAAACCAGAGGAGTTACCAGTGGAGTGAATTAAGGTGGCCTAAAGATATGTTATAAATTTTGAAATATCTACCATAAAGTGAAAAATCTACTCATGAAAATACTACGTTTCTACCCCTCTGGTATTTGTTTCTAGCAGACCCTAAAACATCTTATCAGCTCTGAAGTGCAATCACAGAATCGTAAAGCTTTGGAACCTCTTTCTCACCCCCACTGCAGGAATTCCTTATATCAGTTGTCTGGCAAAAGGCCCCCAGCCTCTGCTTGATACTTCTAGCAATGTGTGCTTAACTATTTTGCAAAACAGTGTACTTTATTGCTACAAACTTCTTCCCTAAAACAATGGAGATTTTCCTCTCTAATGTTCTATCCAAAGAGCTCAGTTTTGTATCCTGAAACAACACAAGGTAAATTAACATCTAAAATAGAGTAATTTCTTGAATATGGTAGAGTTGTCGACTTAGTCACTTAAAAATGCAAAGGAAGGAACTACCACTACATGCAAGAAAATTTTGAAATTCAGGAAACCATACTGAAATCACAAGGCAACATGCTTTCAAGATACCAAACCTCACATCTCAGTTAACAAATATTAACGACACAACTTTCTTTGACACAGTGGAAGGTCATAGTGCTCACTGAATGCCTCTTTGCACCTTGACACTACTAAATCCAATGTCAAAACATACAATTCTATAGGAAAGAGCTTCTCCAATTGTTCATATTTTCATCTAGGAGCCTATTTTTTTTCTTTACCACACTGGTGCAATAGGCAGGTTAGCAGGGATTCTCAAAAATGAATTCTAAGAATAGAGCTGTAAAGGTGTTGGGGTGGGGATGGAGGCAAAGAGAAGCCCAGTGGGGAAAAAAGCTGGTTGCTGGGTATTTTCCTTCTGGAAAGAGCCTTCCTTCAGCGGCACAAGCATCTGAAGTCATGAACCATCCAAGCACAACCCTAGAGCAGGAACCATCATGAGCGATGAGCGTAAGGTGTAAGTGTCAGTGGGATGGAAAGGAATTGGCCCTGGTCATCGAGCAGTACCGGATGCTTTGGGACCTGACTGAGAAAGGTAAAAGTCCAAGAGGCAGAGGAGACCACTGCCATCTTTGAAGGGAGGGAAGAAACCAGGGAGTAACTACCATTGAGCAGCTCAATGAAACCAGAACTGCACGGAGCACAAGAGAGACGCCAGAGACCGATGAAAAGGGACACACGGTGAGACGGAAGAAGGATGCGCAGTGAATGGTCTGGTCCCTAAAATGGTGTAAGTAAGGGATATGGGTGTGGGTCCGGGGTAATGTCGGAGCCCACCGTTCCCCTCCCTGCAACAGAGCAACAGAGGGTGAGAGCAGGGGGAGGGTGAAAAGCAAGAATGACTCATAGCCAAAAGGAAGTGCTCAAGCCCTGGGAAGCATGCTACGGGAGATTTCCGAGCCAGCGCCGTGAAGGGCTGGGTGCTCCGGGTGATGCGGGCCAGAAACCCAACATCTGGCCGTCGCTGCTGCTCGCCGGTAGGATGAGGGTGTGGGGGGTTCGCGGCAGCCCGGGTGCCAAGGCCTGGGAAGCGGCGGGGCGCGTGCGCAGTGGCGTTCGGCGGGACCCGCTGAGGCAAAGCGGAGCCGCAGTGACAGAAGCGAGGAGCTGCCGCCTGGAGGGACTCACCGAGGCGCAGGGGCTGGAGGTGGTGCTGGGGGTGGGCGACCGCTGGACCGTGACCAAAGCCATCTAGGCGCTGCTAGGTTGTCCCGGACAGGGCATTCTCGTCCCGAGTGTAGGAGGGGCGGGAGGGTGACGGAGCCGGGATGGGGGGCAGAGGCGGAGGGTGCGGGGTAGGGACGAGGAGGAAGAGGAACGGCTCCGGGCTCCGCACCCACCACCGGACTCCCGCCGACTGACGCGCCGAACGGGCGGCGGGCGGGCAGGCGGGCGGTTCGGCAGCTGCGGGGCACAATGAGCGCTCCCAGTGCGCAGGCGCCACCTGTCAGCAACCGCCTCTCCCCTCGGCGCGCGCCGCCGCGGCGGCGTAACCCTTGAGTTGCCGGAAGCGAGCCGACTGCGCGCGCCGCGCCTCGGGCCGCTGCCCACTCCTCACGGGTCGGCTGTCGCGGCCTTTCGCCTCCCGGTTCCTTTCCGCTGGGCCGCTGCTGAGGGGCGTGGGGCGAGATGGGAAAGGGACCGGGGAAGCCAGACGGCTAAGGGGACCTGAAGCGGGGGAGCCGCTAGTCCTTACTCCTGGAAGACAACCATTTTCTGAGGTTCTGAGGTGGGGCGCGCAGGCTAAGCCACCGTAGAGGAAATCCGAAGTGAAATCCTGAGGCCAGCACGTTGTCTAGTTGGAGAGAGCTCCGCGGTGCCCGATGTTTTCTCTGGGCTAGACCTCGGAGACCAGCCCACCCGCTTTGACCTGGTTCTCAGGAGGGCTCTTAATGAGCATTCCCATCCTCCTCGTCATAAAGGGCCTTTTCGTAAGAAAGATTTCCCCGTGGTAAACACTGGAAACTTCGTGGTACCCTCATGCTTCCTCAACTACCCGCCTGAAGTCAGTCACTGTACCAGAGAAGAGATGCTGAGGGATCCCGGGGGCACCGAGAGCTGGACCCTGAGTTGGAAAGCTCCAACCTGCCCTTGGCCTCCCATTTGCTCCCTACTGTGAAGATCTCCACTAAACAAGGATTTGATGGTTGAGCTATCTTCTTTCCCCCTAAATTTCATTATTTCAGAGATGTGAAAATGTAGATTTAAAACATTTTAAAGGGAAACATTTCTAAATGATAAGCTATCGATATTAACCAAGAATGTAATGGGAAAATCAAAATTAAAAAGAAAAAAAATCACTTAGTGCTAACCATTGATATTTACACAGAGACAGTTGAGTGGATGAGCTGGTAAGTGCCACCGTCCAGCTCAAAGCTGTAGAAAACACGCACTTAGGACTCTGCAGTTTCTAAAGCCCACCTCTTTCTGGTTGTCACTCAAACACTCTTGGATCTCATTGCTCCTTTTAAACTGACGGGGCTGTCCTGTGCTCTTTCTGGTTCAGCCTTGTGGTTAAGTGACACAAGAGCCCTCTATGCTGGGTCTTTGTTCTCTCCCTGGGGCCTTGTGGTTGAAATAATTAGCAGGGAGGTTTCATCGAGGATCACCGAGGGTCCCTGTACTGTACAGCCCTCTGTAGGGTGTACTGCAGAGAAACTAGCTGGTAGGCTTTTGCCCCCTGGTGGTGATCAAGAGTGCCTAGGAGACAAGAATTAAAGAACTGTGATTCACAAATGAGACAGTGTTTTCCCCAGAGCTCCATCGTAAACAGGAAAAAGAAGGCAAGGTTCAGAAGGAAGAACTTTGAACCAATATCTTAGAGACCAAACAGAAAACCATGTAGAGGACGAAGAACTACATAGCTGAACAATGAATGACCTCAAATAAAGGTATTCATAAACCAAAGAAGTATTGTTCAAATCAGTAATTCTCAGTAGTTCATTCCCTTACTGACATGTGGTTGAAAATTGACTAACTTCTTGTACGTAGTAATATATTCTAAAGAGAGTCATCTGGAAGAGGAGATGTTTGGTTCTATTTACCTTACAGTGAGAAAGAGCACTACTGTGAGTCAGACCTAGCTTTCTAGTTCCCAATGTGGAAAAACCTCATGCAAATGATGTGAACGTTTTGTGCTGTAGTTCCTTATTCTCTATGATGAAACCCAAGCTCACAGGGGCTTTCATAATCAAATGAGATAATGTATGTAAATTAAAAGGCCCTACATGCAATTAAGATAATTTTCTATTCTCTGTAGTGTGTTCTGAGTTCAGAGAGGCCTTGCTGACTGTACCCTTTGTGCAGAATATACCTTCAAGTCAAAGAGAAATATTAAAAGATATGATTCATGCTTTTTCTAAACTGTAGAATAATGGTCAAGGTACATATCTGTAGGTAAGTTATACAACACTTTGTTCAGCATATCAGGTGATGACATTGGGTTATATGGTTACTCACTTTGCACTGTTATATCAAGTTGATTTACTAACATAGAGCAAATACATCTTCAATTAGAAACAGATTTGAAAGTTATTGCTGCATGATTATCAGCTGAGAGAATGTTGATTGTATGTTATATACTAGGAATTGTTTTTTATTTCTGTGTCTATGCATGTGTGATTGTGAAGACTTATGTGCCAATTCATACATGCGTAGAGAACAGGGGTCAATGTCAGGTGTCAAAGATTTTTTTTTTCTTGTGACAAGGTCTCTCACTGAACCTGAAACTAGGCAATTAAGCTATACTGGCTGGCTAGTAAAGCCCCTGAGAAGCCTGGTGGCACACGCCTTTAATTCCAGCACTGAAGTGGCAGAGGCAGGTGGATCTCTGTGAGTTTGAGGCTAGCCCTGTCTACAGATCGAGTTCCAGTACAGCCAGAACCATTAAACAGAGAAACACTGTCTCAAAAAATAAAATAAAATAAATCAAAAAACAAACAAACAAAGCCCCTAAGATCTGCTTGTCATTGCTGCTAATGCACAGGGGTTACAGCTGTGTTGTCAACATGGCCTTTTGAAAATAACACTCTTTTTACATTATTTGTGGAATGGAGGGACATGCACATGTCATGGTCATGTGTAGAGGTCAGAGGACAACCCATGGAATATAGTTCTCTCCTACCATAATGAGGATCATGGATATCAAACTCAGATTGTCAGGCTTGATAGCAGGTACCTCCGTCCACTGAACCATCATCACTGGTCCCCAGTGTCTATATTAAGGACAAACTAACATAGGTGTCTCAAGTGCTCATGGCCTGTGGTCAAGGAGATGTGTACATATCAACAAATGATTAAATAATAGTTCAGTGGTACTATGGATTCAGTCACCTTTTCTAGACTCCAAGAAAACTAACTTTCAGGCTTTGACTATGGATTTCAAGATAGTTCCTTTTTTATTTGTTTTTTTTTTTTTTTTTTGAGACAGAATTTCTCTGTGTAGTCTTGGCTGTCCTGTGCCTCCTGAGAGCTGGGATTAAAGGCGTGCGCCACCACTCTCAACAGCTCCATTTTGAATTGGGCTGGATTATAGAGAAGAAATCTATTTTCGATGTGTTGTTTATACCTGTTCTTCTATGGGATCCAGGTTCCTGCTGGGTCTTCTGGTGATCTCAGATGTGATATCTACTATGAAAATCCCCAAACCCCTGACTATACCAGCTTAATTTGTTTCATCGTGTGTGTGTGGGGGGGGGGGGGGGGTTGCACACGTGTTTGCAACATGGTCTCCTGTGCTGGTCTCTAACTTGCTATATAGCAGAGATTAACCTTGAACTCCTATTCCTCTTGCTTCTACCTCACAAGTGCTAGGATTATAGGGTATTGGCATCACCAAGTTTGGCAATGGTAGTTTAATTGGAAAAAAAAAAGAGTCAAGAGTAGAATTTCAACAGAGCCAAAAGATGAAAACTCCAGTTTACTTACGGCTCCTTCACTCTTCCCATCTGTGGTACTGGAGGCCTGTTTTATGCCAGTGGAGTCCATGACCGAAACTATAGGGGTACTGAAATTCCTGAAGTCAAACTGGCCCTTAAGCTTTGAAAGCTATTGACCTTTTCTACAGAAAGATACTTCTCATATTTCCGCACAGCCACTTCCTTTCATGAAAGACCTAAGGTTAAGAAGCAATAGTTTCTCAGTCTTTTTTCTTCACATCTTGACAGCCATAGAAATAATATTTACATGTCATCACTGGGTAAGTTTAAAAAGATTTAAAGACATGGTATTTGGGGAAAATTAATTTATGTCTTATACCTTAAGAAACAACAGCAATAACAAAGGTGCATATTGTGCATATTCCTGCTGTCATGACCCTCAAAACAGGCCAGGTTGGTCTTGAACTCACTTTGTAGCTGAGTCCTGCACACCTGATCCTCCTATCTTAGCCTTCCAAAGTTGTGGTTACAGGCTTAATGCAACTTTAAGTGGCTTAATGATGTATACTTTTAGTGAAAAAATACAATGAATTTCTGATATTATAGATGTTAAATATTTAATCGGCACAAGTTTCTAAATAAAATCTTTTTTACAATTTAATGAAGTGTCAGAGATTCCTTCTGTAAACATAACATGTTTAATATGCACTCTTATGACTGAAATGACAATGTTCATGTCCTGTGAAAAACTGTAACGATGATCTCTTCAAATTATTCATAGTCGTTATTGGTAAGTTCATGCATGTTGCTAATACAAATAAAAAAATAATTGTCACATTTCAAAATTTAACGAGTATAAAGCCGGATGGTGGTGGCACACGTCTTTAATTCCAGCACTCGGGAGGCAGAGGCAGGCAGATCTCTGTGAGTTTGAGGCCAGCCTGCTCTACAAGAGCTAGTTCCAGGACAGCTAGAACTGTTATACAGACAAACCCTGTCTCAAAAAAAAATTTTTTTAACAAGTATAAATCATATATTTGTGTCTTGTAGCTTCATTCTTACCTTTCTTCAATTAGAAGACAATGTGAAAATCTCTTCTGATAATATGACTGCATTAAAACCCATTTAAACTTTATATCAAGGAGATATTACAAAATAACTACAAATCTCTATTTGCCGAGTATGCTGTATTAGTAAAACAAGCAATTATCCACTAACTTACACATAATGTAAAAGGCATCTCAAACACAAATGGGGAAATTAATGTAGAATTAATATAAAAGATAAGAAATTGAAAGTTGAATCCATTTAAGAGTTTTCTGTCATGCTCCCAGCCATACTTGAAGCTGCAAGTCCTTTCCTTGGGTACCGGCATGTGCCTTCTGATAGCTCAGATTATTTGTGAATGGCACAGAACATGATAATTAACATAGTCTGAAGCAAGACGTGAGATACAGGGTTGAACATCTCTAGTCTGAAGGCAAGATCATTTCCAAATCCATGATTTTTGCTGTTAACATGCTGTCACAAGTGGTAAATTAAATACCACAAAGCTATTTCTTGTGCAAAATTATTAAAACTATAAATTTTATACCTTTAGACTCTGTATGTAATGTATATATGAAGCATACATGAAGTTCATGTTTAAGCTTGAAACCTATCCCCAGAGGATTTTTCATTACAATAATATTTTAAAATCTGAAAACAAATAAATGAGAAATATTTTGGTTTCAATCATTTTGGATAAAGAATAATCATGTGTATTTTGTTTGTCCTGCCAAGTAAAAGCAAGCAGCTCCTGGTATTCTTATGATTTATATAATATAAAAGCATATACTAGGTCAATAGCTGTGTACCAGGTACCAGAAGATGGGTTGACTTGCTTTTAAAAAGATAGTATATGTAGACGAGCACACACGCAAATGTAGAGTAACACCTGAGTGAATTACATTTATCCACCGTCATTCTCCAAGATCTATGTTTCCCCACTAGTCAAGAGACAAATTAAATTGGCACAAGAGGGCATCCATCTACCCACTTTCTCCAAATCTTTATTGATAGTGATACCATTTATATCTACAGTCCCTCATTCTCTCACCATAAGAAATGACTGGTTTTTTTCATTTCTATCTTGTTGTGTATGTTTTCAACTTGGCCTTTAACATTATAATGATTCTTCTTCCAAACCAGAGAGAAAATATGGTGGTTCTGCTAATTGCTAGTGTCTTTATTCTAATTACACATTTGAAAAAACTGATGAAATCTTTACATAATGGTTCTCTGGCCTTACTCAGACCACTGTGATTCAAATGGCTTTAAGCTCCATCTCTTGCTTTGCTCACTGCAAGACTCCACCTAACTAGTAGACTGCGGAAATACTAAGGGGGTCCCCCAAAGTAACGTTAGGTTTTCTGAAATCCCTAAAAAGTGGAAATTCTTTTTCCCCAGCACATATTTTGAATATGATGCCAGTCTGTATTAAAGAGACTTAGTTTTCAGATTCTCAGTTTATACTAGAGGCAGTGTTTTAACAAATTGTCAGATTCCTAAAGGGAAGAAGGGGCTGGAGTGATGGCGGAGAGTTAAGGGAACTTGTTCTTACAGAGTACCTGGGTTTGGTTCCCAGCACCCACGTAGTAGTTACAATCATCTGAAACTCCATTTCCAGGAGAGCCAGCACCCTTTTCTGATCTCCATGGGCACCAGGCTTTCATGTGGTACACATACATGCAGGTAGAGCATTTGAACACCAGGTAAGGCTAAAGAAAAGAGAGTGAATAAAAGGTTGGCATATTATTTGGATAAAGTCAGCTTTTCACACACAAATAATACAGGCACTCCCAATTTGCTATTGTTGTTTTAGGTTGTGTATCTATTTTCTTTCAAATTGAAATATTCTCTCCTACAGAAGAAGAGTTTTAAGAGTTAAGAAGAAAAGAAAACCCAGCATGTCTCAGAAGCAAATGAACTTAAAATGTCTCAGAAAACCCTTGAATGTCACAAGTCACAAGGCTCCTCCTCGGAGTTATGTATGCTGAGAAGAAGCTCTGATCAGCTGATACTGCCTCTAAGTTGTTCGTGGATGCAGCTTTTGTGAGTCATCACCCATGCTGTGGTGGACTCTTACTCTATAGATGCCTTTGAGTTACTCGTGCTGCTGTATGTCATCTCTCACCCATCCTTATGCAACACACCCCAGCGAGCTCATTGTTCTACTAAACATGATGTATAGAATAGTTTCTTTGGTTTATTATCAGTGCTCCATCTGGGGTGAATAGGCCATTGTTTGTGTCTCCCTCAAAATGTCACAACAACACATTGGCACTTGGAAACAGGGATATGCAGGAACAAAGATGAATTGGAGCAGAATGGTTGTATGGCCTCTGCAATTGTGATGAGACATTCAACTCAGGCATATCTCTGTGATGATAGAATATTTTCAGAATGGCTACTTTCTCCAGTGATAAGGGATGGATTGCCTCCTTGTTATAATGCAGTAGATGATAGAACTTGCAACCAGGCCAAGCCATCTGAGAGTAATGTCTTTGTGGGAAATCCAGGGATGCCATCTTCCTCTACTTAATCTGAGAAGGCATGTCTCTTTGATGAGTGAGGTCCATTACATGAGAATCCAGATGTCCCCAGAAACAACTGATAAACTAGAGAACACACTGCCTGAAAGTGGCACATATAGGATGGGATCATAAGCACTGTGGCATCAATTGTGTGGTCATTGTTGTGACCAATAAAACATGCCTCTGGGGCTCAGCTATCTTCCAGGAAAGAACTTGCTTACCTAAGGAGGAATTGTGATGGGCAAAAGACATGAATGTTGTTAGCTGTATTAGCCTCTGGTTTGCAAGAAAAGAACAAAGTGAGGATGAGGGAGAGGTGATGGTTTGCTAATTCTCACAGCTGGTGACATGCGAAGGAGAAAGGGGGCAAGTTAGATCTTTGCTAAACAACTCTTTCTGGGATCCCAAACCTTACAATCCATTGCCACAGCCATTCGGGGAAGAGGAATAAAATGAGATAGAAGTGATGAGGATATTCCTGAGGTTCAACCTTCAACACAGAGGAAGGGAAGTCCATAATTCAGCATGCAGACAGAGACCTTAACAATGACCCAGAACAAGAAACTATAATACAAAGGGAATACTCAATGTCTAATTTACTTGGATGGGGAAGCTTCCAAATGAGCAATGAAAAAGCCTGTGTAAGCAGAGAAACTGAGCAAAATAACTACCAATCCCTCTGTAAGACAAAGGCTGCATAACCCAAGGTAATATCAGGTAAACAAGTCCCAGATAGACTGGCTTATACTAGCTACTATAGACACTTGTTGTCAATAAATCTCAGGGACTGGCTGACAAAAGGAAGACAGTTACTGCAGAGGGAGCTCGCCCGAGAATAGGCAATTGCCCAGTCGCTGGACATGAGAGCGAGGACCTTGGGACTGGTGTGGGAACTTTGGTGGCTTTACTAACTAGTGCCAAAGTGAGATGTGATCTTTATGAGGTAGGGGGAAGTTGTCAGAGATTTAAATGATTTTGGACCAAACATATAGATTGAGTTTGTAGAGTACAAAAAAAGCAATCAGATGGGATTCGAGAAGAGTGAAACAGACAAGATCTGTCCAAGCCACCCGAAGGCAAAGGTGACAAAGTTTGTGACAAGCTGAAGTTTCTAGGGAAAACATCAATAGAAAGAAAAATGCCATGCTGGTGAGCTTTTGAAAGACTTTAAAGCCTGAGTGATAATTTATGGAAGAAATAATTAAGCTTATCCTTAGGGTGTGAAGTTATTGCCTCGAAGAGGTGGCATAAAGCATAGTGGAGGATATGGATCTTTTGACATCTAGATGTAAGCTGATGATAGCAAGGGGCTATGGTGCCAGCCTGAAGCCTATCAGAACCACAGAACCAGCTCAAGTTTCAAATTTCAGGCTGCAGCACAGACAAGCTCCCTCTTTGCCCTGAGCCAGACTGAGCAGCAAAGATGGTCCTGTCAAGACCGTTTGGGGATAATGATACACATGGCATCCCTGAATCAGCAGCAGCATCCCAGGATTTAGAGGTCAGAAGAATTATAGGAACCACTATGGATTATGAAGGGCTAAACAGGCTGCATCTCCCATCCATGCTATTTGTTCTAGTTTGTTTTCTCTTATGATAACACCTGACCAATAGGGGAAAGGAAAGGGCTACTTGGCTTACATATCCCCACCACAGCCAATCATTAGGAAGTAAGGTCAGGGACCTGGAAGCAGAAAACTGAAGCCGGAAGGTCATGGAGGAGTTTGCGCTATTTGCTTGTTCCTCGTGGCTTGCCCAGCCTGTTTCTTTATAGCACCCAGAATCACCAGCCAAGAGATGGCAACACCCATGGTGAGCTGGACCCTCTGACATAATCACAATAAAGAAAATGTACACAGGCTTGCCCATACGCCAAAACTAGTTAGTTGTGACATAAAACCAGCCAGCACAACTTGAAACCTTTCTTTTCCTAGGTATCCTATCTAGGGTGAACAGGTATTTTGTTCATGTCTTCGCAGGAAAAGTCATACAACACCTTAATAAAGAGATGGCCCCTGAATCATCTTAGTGATGTACATAGTTGGGGGAAGGAGATGTACAGGTCATATAAATATAAATCTCTTTCAGTATGTCTATTCTTCTAAGCCTTTGGAGTTTCTCTGCTTTATACCAAGGAGGTTTCGTTTCTCATTTAGATGGATATTAGGCTACTGTGGAGTAACATGGAAATGGTTAGTGACACTTAGAGCTGCTTTTGTTAACACATTAAATATATTGTCTAATATATCTGATTATTGGACTCATATCAGTAAATCTGTCAAATCCACCTAATTATATTGCCTTTCTTGCCTTAACTCCTTTTAATATGGTCCCACACATATTTCTCGTGTATCTGCAATACATAAGCAAATAGTAAAATTCTTTTTCTGTCGCAACTACTTCCTCCTTGTCTTACTTTGTATTTGCCCTGATGAAACAGCTTAAACCCACTTTAGTTACATATTTTCTAGCAGAAAGATGTGGTTGGGGTAGGTGTTTGCAGAAAATAGGCTTCTTGCAAGCAATGAGATCATTTCAATGTTTTCAGCTTAAGAGATGTCTAGTATCAAACATAGAACGAACTGTTTTCAATTGGCAAGAGGATTCAAGATGGATCAGGAGCTTGGGTCACTCTAATGTCCTCATTGTAAATTCAGGTCCTTACAGTCAGTGCCATAAATCTAGCTGTTAATTCAATTAATATTATAATTCTGAAGCCCATATAATTAAAATTTATGTTAAGTTTACTCATATAATTACTGTTATTTTTACCAATATTGTTTCTGTGACTACTAGAATAAAATATTTTGCAGCTCCCAAGGAATCTGTCTGATAATATTCTGACTTCTGAAATTGATGTTGTCTTATTAATAAATCATCCTTCTTTCCTATAATTCAAACTTTGCATCATGGAATAAGTGTCCATTTCACTTATGTTTAATATCTTATAGTGTAAAGCACATTTTTATAACTAATTTTTTACATTTATTTACTTGTGTAGGAGAGGTGGGAGGGGTAGCAGGTGCTTGCATGCCACAAAATGCATTTGGAGGTTGGGGACAACTGGCAGGAGTGATCTCTCCACTTGCCAACCCTGAGGCATATTTTATGGAAAGATTATTTAAAATCTCTCTTAAATATCTCTATCTTCATCTCAATTTCTAGCTCCTTTATCTAGGCAGAATCTTACTATGTTATCCAGTCCTATCCTCAAATACCTTCCTGAATGACTGGGATTACCAAGTGTACACCATTGTACCTGGCTCATTTTAATGCCTAGTCTTTAAACGGAGACTAAATTTTGTTTCCCAGCCACCCAGACCCAAATAATCACAACAGAAACTATATTGATTACAACACTGCTTAGCCGATGCCTTAGGTGTATTACTAGCTAGCATCTTACATCTTAAATTAACCCATTTTCTATTAAACCTGCTGGTAAGATTCTGGCATCTGTCCTCCTTCAGCAGCTACACTAGCATCTGCCTAACTGTGCCTTCTTTCTCCCTGAATTCAGTTTAGTTTTTCTGCCTACCTCTATTCTGCTCTGTCAAAGGCCAACACAACTTCTTTATTATCAATAGTAATAAAACATATTCACAACATACAGAGGGGAATCCACATCATAAGCTAATAATTTATGTTTTATATTATGTTTAGACTATTAGAATTTAGTATAATTTTCTATATTCATGAGTATTTTTACACTTGATATTCTTTCCTTGTTTCTCGGCCTTCTTATGGATTGTTTTAGTTCCTTTTACTTCTACTACATGACTTAGTAACTATAGCTCTGGGTTTTGCTTCATCTTTTTATTGTAGTAGTTGCTCTGAGATTTATAATATAACTTTTAATCATCCTATTGTACTTTACATACTACTTAATAGTAAAGATATGCATGCATCAGTACATTCCATTCTATTCTTTGCTCTCGTTTACAAGGGCTTATATCCCACAGTACATTCTTACTGATTTTTGCTTTAGGTAGTCAATGCCTTTTTTAAAGATTAGGAACATGATATCTTTATTTTGCCCACATTTGTACCATTTTAATCACTCTTCTTTCCTTTGTATAAATTTAATTTCCTATCTGGTATCACATGCTTTTTCTCTAAAATAATGTTTTTTAATTTTTTCTTAGAAGTGTCTCCAGCAATAAATCCTTTCGGGTTTTTGTGTGTGTGTGTGTGTGTGTTTTATTTGGGGTTTTAATTTTTCATTTTTATTTTGGGAAAGATTATTTTTATTAGCTACAAAAATTCGTGCTTTACCAGTTTTATGGATTCTTTTCAATACTTTAGAGATGCCATGATTTTTTTTTTTTTTTGGTTTTTGTGACTTCTAATGGGACATTAGTCAGCTTTACTATAGGTTTCTTATTTCTCTGCCCATCTTTGAGATTTTCTTTGTATTGTATTTTGACCTCTCTCTGTTTCTCTCTCTCCCTCTCTCTCTCTCTCTCATACACACACACACAATCTCTCTTCACCTGTCTGTCTGTTTATCTATCTATCTATCTATCTATCTACTTACCTATCTCTTTTAAAGAAGGAACTCACTCTGTAGACCAGGCTGGTCTCATACTCAGAGATCCACCTGCCTCTGCCTTCTGAGTGCTGGGATTAAAGGTGTGCACCACCACACCTGGAAGCTTCTTTATTTGTGTGAAGAGATGATTTTCCTTGTACTCATCCTGTTTAGAATTTTTGAAGCTTCTTGAGTCTATGATGCCTTGCAATTCATAAAATTTGGAAAATTATCAGCCAGTTTATTCTTCACATTTCTTCTGCCTTATTCTTATTTTCTGGAATTCTAATACCATATAAATTACACCATTTAGTATTATTCTGTAGCTCTTGAATGCCCAGTTTTGTTTTTCCTCACTCCCCGACTTGCATTTTAGACATGAATAATTTCTGTTGGCCTACCTTCATGGACACTGATTGATTCTTCTGCTGAATCCACTTTACTAACAAACCTATCAAAGGAATTTCTCATCTCTGATATTATGATTTTTTTTACAAAAAGAATTTGGCTTTTCTTTATGGTTTTCATGTTATTGCTCTAAACACTAAACCATGAATGCTATCTTTCTTTTCCATTATATCTGTCCTAATTAACTTCAACTATCAACTTTATATAGTCTAAAGTCATCAGAAGGAGTCTCAACTGAAGGACTACCCAAATTAGATTAGGTCTATGGCCATGTCTGTGAGAGATTATCTTGATTAATGATGGATTTGAGAGGCCCCAATCCACTGTGGGCAGCTCATCCCTAGGCATGTGGACCTGGCTCTGTGAAAAGGCTAGCTAAGCATAAGCCAAATGAGAAAGTCAGAGATTAAAACAGTAAGCAATATTCAACCATGCTTCTACTTGAGTTCCTGTTTTCATTTCCTGATGGCCTGTGGATCTGGAAATGTAGCCAAATAAGCCCTTCCCATTCCCTATGTTTGCCTTTAGTCAGAGTGCTTTATTTATCACAGACACAGGAAAACAAACTTGGTTTTTTACTTATAATTATTTTTATCATTTATATTAACACTAGGATTAGAGTTGAATATTAAATAATTGCAATGAAATATGTAATACATATTTAAAAATATGTAATCTGTTTATATATTAATCGTAACTATAAATCCTAAAGTCCTGAAATATACTGATATTTTAGCTCTGTCTATATCTGGTTTTAAGAATAACTTATATCTTGAAAAATATTTATTTATTTAATATGCACTGGTGTTTTACCTGCATATACTCTATGTGAGGATGTCAGATTCCCTAGAACTGGAGTTACAGACAGGTGTGAGCTCCCATGTGGGTACTGGAATTGAACTCAGGTCCTCTGGAAGAGCAGCCAGTGCTCTTAATTGCTGAGCCATCTCTCCAGCCCCCCAAAATGGATTTTTTTCTCTTGCTTTTTAATGAATCTCTTGATTTTCTTATAATGCTGTACATTGTATGTAATCAATAGTAGGAGACAAATAGTCTTATCCTGGGAAAATGGAGATATTTCTTTTATCAGGCAATTAGTGTGTAGGGTTCAGTTAATCTAGACAGTAAATTCTGGGTTTTGTTGTCATAGTTACCTTCGGTGGCACTACATACTTCCAACCCAAAGTTGTTGTTTTTTTTTTCTTATTTTCACTCTCTAGTTCAACACAGTGACTCTGTGAACTAGTGAATCTGTGACCAGATGAGTGAGTCTTTTCCTCCCCAAACAATTCTCCAGTAGACATCAGCTAGAGAACTCTATTCAGGTCCCTGACATATTTGACAGGTGGGCGAATTTATAATTCACTTGGATTATATATAGTATACTATAACTAGCTACAAACTAGAGTTTCTGTTCCTACTAGTCTCTCCTTGGATAGGATTAGTTTTTTTCATAGAACTCAGAGACACATGTTTAATAGTTTAATATAAAACACTTAAAAGGACACATGAATAGGCTAATGAAGACATGATTAAGGCAAGGTGTTTTCAGGTAACCCAGAAGTTCTTCAAATTCTTGTTTGACTTTTCATGGAACCATATATGAAACCATCATTGATTATTTCTTTGGCCATTTGCATCAACCCAACATTTATCTCTTATTCTCTACCTGGCATTGGTGGGCAGCTAAAAGTTCCAACCTATTAATAACAAAGTAGGCCCACTTATTGCAATCATTCCTTATCCTAAGGTAACAAAGATCCCTGAAATAACCTCATTAGAAAGTCACCCCAATACTGAAAGATGCCTCTGTCCACCCAAAAAAGAATCAAATGTTTCTATTCCTCAGGAAACTACAAGGGGTCGTTAAGGAGATCTGTGCAAGAAATAAATATGTTTTATATATGTACATATGTGTACATATAAATGCTATATGTGATTTTGTTCATAGCCAATACTGTATAAGTTTTACTTAATGTATTAATTCAACAAATATATTAAAAATATTTGGAAATCATGATCCTAACTCTCCAATCAGTTACATTTTAAATTAATGCTATCACTTCAGCGTTTATAAATAAGTTCCTATTTGCTACGAACTGTCTCAATGATTTAATTTTTCCTTCATCTTTCAACTTTTGCTTTCAGTAACTCTACTGATTACTGTAGTTAAATATTCAATAGTTAAATTAATGTTATAAAGACTAGTTTCAAGATACTGTCTGTCATTCTGACTTACCAGTTTGAAACAAATTCTCTGTCTTGTTGCATTACATAGGAATTACTAATACAAACCTGCCAGAAAGATTACAATAGATAATGTATATTAAGCATTCAGAGTACTGCCTCTTGTAGAGGTCAAAAGTGATTTTTACCAATAAACCAAATGATTAACTTTCATTCCTTCTAATGTTTTATTTCTCTTCAGCATATGACACTATTGTCATTGAGTTGGCTTCATTTCCCTTAGTTTCCTGGACTCTACCTCAGACACTCTCCACCTTTCTGAGACGGGTCTTCCACTGAACCCAGAATTCATCTATGGCTAGATAGATATGCTGGCCAGCTCTGGGAATCCACTCCATCCTTCCACTTCTTGGGTCACAGATGTATGCCACCATGCCTGACTTTGTGAGAGTATTGTGGAACTGAATTCAAATCCTTATGCTTGTGTGGCAGGCGTTATACTGTCTGCGTCATTTCCCTAGAAGCACTTGTTTGCCACCCTGCATTTAACTTGAATCTTTCTGCCCCTCCTAACTACTCTCTTTGGTGAACTTCTAACGTTGTCCAGAATTGCATCCTCTGTCCAGATTCAAAAAGAATCTAAGTAAAAGGCAGCGTTGTTATCTATTGCTGTAAGATAATCACAGTAAATTTTGCTTTCTTTCTTAATCTGGGAAACTCCTTAATTAAGGATGTTCTATCATATTTGATTGACAGTCCTACACACCAAGATGACAGGTGTTCCAATTTACCAAGTTACAAATTATGGAGGGCTTCAACTATATCTACAGATTTCGTCTCCTAGCCAAAAATCTAAGTAGATTCTGGGATCTTGGGCAGGGCTTCACATTAGGTTGTAGCAGGCATTCTCTTTTGGATCACCAACTAGCTCCCTAATCATGACATGGAGACTTAGTATTAGTGAGTGCTTGGCCTTAGTTTAGGCTCATTTCTTGCTAGCTCTTATAACTTAACCTGTTTCTCTTCTTCTACATTTTGCCACAGGGCTTTTTATCTTTCTTTCATTCTGTGTATCTTACTTTCACAGCTTCTTGTGTCTGGCTGATGGCGCCCTTTCCCTCTCTTTCTCCCTCTAGCCTAGATTTTTCCTACTTATTCTATCTGGCAGCCTCACCCATCCCTCTCCTGACTAGCTACTGGCCTGGCCGTTCAGCTTTTTATTAGACCAATGAGGTGCCTTAGGCAAGCAAGGTGAAACAGCAACATATCTTTACATAATTAAACAAATGCAGCATAAACAAGAGAAACATACTTTACATAGTAATATTCCACAGCATTGGGTACCTGAAATGCAAGGTGATGCTGCCGTCTATTTCCAGTGGACCTGATTGTTCAAAAATTTCTCTTAACACATCTCAGTGGCCTTCAAATGACTACTTGAAGCTTACATTAGCCAATCAATCAAGTAACTTAAATGTACATTTCCAGGCATAGAGTTTCATTTCTCAAATCTGTTCTCTCTTTTTCTTATTTCTCTTAATGACATTATCATCCATTCAGCTTTTTGAATAAGAATGCTTAATTACCTCTTGATTGCTTCTCCAATTAAATCTTTAGAATCAATTGTGCTACAAATCCTAATGATTGTCTTGTTTTAGTTGGGATATTCCCAGGAAAAGACCTGGACCTGAGGATTTGAGTACACTTTCATTTGGAAGATAATTCCAGGAAACAATGGTAAGCAGTTAGGAAGTAATATAGCAAAGTAGAGAAAGTCAAACAAATGCTTTATCGGGCAGGCAATGGAGAGCTTGTGCTTAACTACCCCCACAGAAGTGTGGGAAACAGAATAGAACATGTATTAGAAATATCCCAAACAAGAAACCCAGGATAGCCAAAACAATCTTATACAATAAAGGAACTTCTGGAGGCATTACCATCCCTGACTTCAAACTCTATTACAGAGCTACAGTATTGAAAACAGCTTGGTATTGGCATAAAAATAGAGAAGTCGACCAATGGAATCGAATAGAAGACCCAGATCTTAACCCACAAACCTATGACACCTGATTTTTGATAAAGGAGCTAAAAGCACACAATGGAAGAAGAAAGCATCTTCAACAAATGGTGCTGGCATAACTGGATGTCAACCTGTAGAAGAATGGAAAGTAGATCCGTGTCTATCACCATGCACAAAACTCAAGTCCAAATGGATTAAAGACCTCAATACTCAATCTGAACACAACTGAACCTGTTAGAGGAGAAAGTGGGAAGTACTCTACAACATTTGGGCACAGGAGACCGCTTCCTACATATAGCCCCAGCAGCACAGACATTAAGGGCAACATTGAATAAATGGGACCTCCTGAAGCTGAGCAGCTTCTGTAAAGCAAAGGACACTGTCCACTAAGACAAAAAGGCAGCCTACTGCTGGGAAAAGATCTTCAGCCAACCCCACAACAGACAAAGGTCTGATCTCCAAAATATATAAGGAACTCAAGAGACTAGACTTTAAAATGCTAATGAACCCAATTAAAAAATGGGGCACTGAACTGAACAGAGAATTCTCAACAGAAGAAGTTCGAATGGCCAAAAGACACTTAAGGGCATGCTCAACCTACTTAGCAATCAGGGAAATGCAAATCAAAACAACGTTAAGATACCATCTTACACCTGTCAGAATGGCTAAAATCAAAAACACCAATGATAGCCTTTACTGGAGAGGATGTGGAGTAAGGGGTACACTCATCCATTGCTGGTGGGAATGCAAACTTGTGCAACCGCTTTGGAAAGCAGTGTGGAGGTTTCTCAGGAAATTTGGGATCCACCTACCCCAGGACCCAGCAATCCCACTCTTGAGAATTTACCCAAGAGATGCCCAACCATATTACAAAAGCATTTGTTCAACTATGTTTATAGCAGCATTATTTGTAATAGCCAGAACCTGGAAACAACCTAGATGCCCTTCAGTGGAAGAATGGATGAAGAAAGTGTGGAATATATACATATTAGAGTACTACTCAGCAGGTAAAAAACAATGACATCTTGAATTTTGCATGCAAATGGAGGGAAATAGAAAACACCATCCTGAGTGAGGTAACCCAGGCCCAAAAAGATGAACATGGGATGTACTCACTCATATTGGGTTCTAGCCATAAATAAAGGACATCGAGCCTATAATTCATAAAAAATCCTAGAGAAGCTATATAAGAAGGTGAACCCAAAGAAAAACATATAGTTATCCTCCTGGATACTGGAAGTAGACAAGATTGCCGGACAAAAAATGGGAACATAGGGGTTGGGTGGGATGGGGGGGAGGGAGGATGGGGCGAGAAAAGTGTGAAGTGGAGGATGGGAAGAGCTTGGGGGAATAGGATGGTTGGGATATAGGAAGGGTAGATATGGGAACAAGGAATTATATATCTTACTTAAGGGAGCCATTCTAGGGTTGGCAGAGACTTGACTCTAGAGGGGTTCCCAGGTGTCCAGGAAGACGCCCCCAGCTAGGTCCTTGGGCAGATGAGGAGAGGGTGCCAGAAATGTCCAGATCCTATTGCCATACTCATGAATATCTTGCATATCACCATAGAACCTTCACCTGGCATTGGATGGAGAAAATGACAGAGCCCCACATAGGAGCACCGGACTGAGCTCCCAAGGTCCCGATGAGGAGCAAAAGGAGGGAGATCATGAGCAAGGAAGTCAGGACCGTGAGGAGTGCGTTTACCCATTGAGACGGTGGGACAGATCTAACGGGAGACCACCAAGTCCAGTTGGAATGGAACTGATGGAACAGGGGACCAAACCGGGCTCTCTGAATGTGGCTGACGGTGGAGGAGGACTGAGAAACCAAGGACAACGGCAATGAATGTGAACTCTACAGCATGGACGGGCTCACTGTGAGCCTTAACCTTCACCTGGCGATGGATGGAGATAGAGACAGAGCCCCACATTGGAGCACCGGACTGAGCTCCCAAAGTTCTGATGAGGAGCGGATGGAGAGAGATCATGAGAAAGAAAGTCAGAACCATGAGGGACGCGTTCACCCACTGAGACGGCAGGACAGAACTAATGGGAGACCACCAAGGCCACTTGGAATGGGACTGATGGAACATGCGACCAAATCGGACTCTCTGAGGGTGGCTGATGGTGGAGGGCTGACCGAGGAGCCAAGGACAATGGCGATGGGCTTGGTCTCTACGACATGGACGGGCTCTGTGTGAGCCTTGTCAGTTCGGTTGCTCACCTTCCTGGACCTGGGGGGAGTTGGGAGGACCTTGGACTCAACATAGTGTAGAGAACCCTGATGGCTGTTTGGCCTCAAGAGGGAGGGAGTGGGGGTGTGGGTGGAGGGGAGGGGAGGGAAGGGGAAGGAGGAGGGGAGGAGATGGCAATTTTGAAAAAAAAAAGAAAGAATTAAAAAATTAAAAAAAAAAGCAGAAAAAAAAAAGAAATATCCCACCCATGGAATTATCCATCTTTGTCTGAGGGCTTCTCCCATG
This sequence comes from Arvicola amphibius, assembly GCF_903992535.2. Taxonomy (NCBI): domain Eukaryota; kingdom Metazoa; phylum Chordata; class Mammalia; order Rodentia; family Cricetidae; genus Arvicola; species Arvicola amphibius. The sequence goes on from NC_052050.1 coordinate 44,166,375, forward strand.
CATATATTCTGCAAGCATATCTGGCCAGAGTATATTAATATGTGTATTTAGACTTCAAAAAGCCCTGACAAAATTCAGGTTCTTGCAGTCAGAGGCCACCAATGCAAATAGAGGAAGACAGACAATTCAAGTACTGTCTGAGGACCTGAGGGAATTAGGTTGTAACATAATAATATCCAGCTGTAGGGCATTTTCTTAATTTGTGATTGATGGGGGAGGACCAAGCCTATTGTAGATGGTGCCACCCCTGGCCTGGTGGTCTTGGGTTGTATAAGAAAGCAGGTTGAGTGAGCCAGGAGGAGCAAGCTAGTAAGCAGTACCCCTTCATGGACATTATTAGCACCTACTTATACCTGCCCTGTTTGGAGTTCCTGCCCTGACTTCCTTAGATGATGGCACATAAGCCAAACAAACCCTTTCCTCTCCAAGTTACATTGGTCATGGTGTTTCATTGCAGGAGTATAGTCCTAACTAGGACAGGTAGTAATAATGTCTGGTAGGCCTAGACTACAGCAAGGGATGGTGCAATATTTAAGATGCAAAATATACCTTCGTTTTTTCTTAACGTCTTTGACATTATAGTCTGTACTCAATGTTACTGGCAGAATTAACTTTAAAATAATAATTTGTTACCATTTTAATGATTTTTATGTGTATAAAATGTTTTTTCCTACAAGCATATATGTGCACCACGTTCATGCCTTGGTGTCCAAAGAGGTTAGAAGAGTCAGATCCCCTAGAACTGAAGTTACAGATGGTTGTGAGCTGCCGTGTGGATGGTAAGAACTGAGCCCCAGACTTCTGCAAAAGCAACTAGCACTCTTAACTGCTTAGCCATCTCTTCAGCCTGTGACTACAGGGTTTTTGTTTTGTTTTGTTTTGGTTGTTTGTTTTCAAGGTTTCTCTGTATAACAGTCTTGGCTGTTCTGGAACTCCTTTTGTAGACCAGGCTGGCTTTGAACTCACTATGATCCACCTGCCTCTGCCTCCCAGAATGCTGGGATTAAAGGTGTGTGCTACCACCACTTGGGTACTACAGGTACTTTTAAAGCCTCATCTTTTTTACTCTTGAGTCTAGGCTTCTTCTGCTACTAATACCCTTCCCTCTCCTTTGTACAGTTTTTTTTTTACTAGTCCTTTAATATTTATCCTAATAATCTGTTCCTTTGCCCCAAGAAAAATAACTATTTATTCCTCTCTGTTCCTCAGTGTGTTGTGTACACCTCCACTCTGAAGACTGAATGGCACTGTTTCCCCCTCAACTAAACTGGAACTCACTCTTTTCAAACCCAGGAAGTTCTCATGTAACAGAAGCTTCTCAATGAAGGTTGTTGAGTTGAATTTTTCTGAGTATAGCCAAACAAAATAGATCTTAACAAGAAATAAACTTCTTATCAGTTTCGGGAGATGAACAACTACAAGCAAGTAATATACAGTTAGGACAGCACAGAATTCTGTTTCCTATTATTTATGAGTCATTTTAAAAGGTTTGGAAGTGGCTTTTTTGATCTTCTCTATTCTCTGCAGTGGCGACACTTCTAGTGTATTCCGCTGGAATTCGTGTTATGTTGATAAAAGAAAATGACCGCACCAGGGTGGCATCTACAAACTATACTAGATCACAGAGCACTCAGATTGTAACTTCCCTGGACGCAGATGACCACAGGAATCTAATTCCTTCTTTTTGAGACAAGATCTCACAGGGTAGCCCTGCTGGCCTCGCCTTGGTGACCATCCTGTTTCAGCCTCTTGAGCACAGAGAGTGCAGAAGTCACCCTGCCACCACACCCAGCAATAATTCACCCTTTGCACAGCGCCTCACCCATATGTAATCATACTACAACGTGATATTTGGCACAGCAATGATTTTATAATTTGTTGCTGGGAATGCAGTCATTTCCAGTGAAATGGAAAACTGGAAATTATTGTAATTCCTCATGAGTAAATGGGCCAAATAAATCATATTCCTCATAGAAATCTGCCCTCACCAACAGTTTGTTATGCTTTTAAACCAATTTCTCATATTAATTAGTTAGACATCAAAGGTATTCTTTGCCTTACCTTAATTACTATTTCAACATTAATGAACAAGCTTGGGCATGATGTAGCATGCCTCTAATCCCAGCACTTGGGGGGTTGAGGCAGGAGGATCAGGAGTTAGCAGCCTGTCTGTGCTTTATACTAATACCTTATTTCAAAAAAAATAAAGTTTAATGAAGGTGGCAATGTTTAAAAAGTCAATTTCATTGTTATTTCAGGCTTAGAAATCGTGGTGATGACTGCTTCAGCGGCGTTGTCTCCCTGAGCACTAGAGGAACAGTGCCCTGGCTCAGTCAGTAACAGTAATAACAGCTCTGCAACTTGAAAAGCTCAGCAGTTGAGAATTCACGACCATTCAGTAGAATTCTGGGGTGTGGTGGGGGCTGGGGATGATGGAGATTTTGATCTTTCATAGTATTTGTGTTGCTTGTTAACGTTTTCCTTCTCTCTTTCAGTTGTTAATATCGTGTTGGTATTACGTCTCAGTATCCTTTGGTGGCATTTTATAGTGGTCAAATGAGTGAGTCTCAGGATCAGTCCAAACCAGATCAGGTTCTTAGCCTATCTTTGTTTTTAATCATTTACGAGAGGTTTTGAAATTCAGCATTCTTCAGAAAACTGAGATGCAATATTTTACTGCTTCACTTACTATTTCTTTTTATTGAAAATATTTCTATGGCACGCTTTGATAGAAATGTGGGTTTGGAAAAATGGGGGGGGGGGTGTCAAAATAACAGTTGGATGACAGTGACCTGCTTCTAGTTGATTGGCACTCCTTAATTATAATGTCTTTTGGGTTTTGTTGTTGTTTTATTTTATTTGAAATGAAGTCTTGCTAAGTAGCTCAGGCTGGCTTAGTACTCAGAGTGATCCTTCTGTCTAATTCTCCCAAGTGCTAGGATTATAGGCTTTTGCTGCCATATCTAGCTTACATGTCTTTCTAACTGTTTGAATTTTCAAATGCAACAGCTTTCTATCATTTTATTGGGGATTAAACTCACTCTTTATGTGATTTTTTAAAAAAAGAAAAGAAAAGCATTTGTCATACAGTAATAGCTGAGTCGCTGGTAATTAGCATTTACTAATATTATTCCCATTTCAGGACAATGGCAATAAAGAGGAAGACAAGGAAGGGCAGCAGGACTCAAAGGATGAAAAGGATCCTGAGGAGGTAGAGCTGCCCTAAATAATCAGATAGCAATGTGACAGAGTAAGCTGACTGCATTCGTTTCCTTATGAAGAAGGATAAGATAAGTGTGCATGTTCAAAGGGAAGCAGCACATGCAAAGTGGCAAATGCATGTTGATTATTAGCTGGTGTTTTTTTTTTTCCCTTACAAGAAACTCCCATAGTGTTTACAGGTGAATTACCTGTAAAGAGCTGTTTGTTATAATTTACACACACAGCTGCTGTTCTCTCGAGTCTGCACAGCTACTCTTGGGGTAGGAGCCACTAGCTTTTACGGTGACTTCACTATTGCGAAAAAAATGTAATCTCCATATTGATCACTTAGCTAGTTTTGCTTTTAAAATTGCAAGGTTGCGTGACAAAGAACATTTTTTTTAAGAAGACAACTGAAATTAGTTACATGAATTCATATTAAGTTGACTAATATGATTTTTAAAAATATCCTATTATTATATACACCAGCAAAAGTATTACAAACTACAATGCTATCATTATTCATAAAGTTCATCTTTAATTTGGTTTAAATCAGATAAAGTGTTCTTTTTTCTACCACAAACATGGAAGAGGGTTCTAGCACTTTTTGGAAGGTGACATTTTTAAAGGTCAAATATAACTATGAGATGGTCTCAGATTGCATTCATATAAATTATTGTAACTCGAGTGTCAGTGTACAGCTGGAATAGTATCTCAAGCATGTCATTCCATTGTCAATAAGAAGATATAGTAGTCAACACATCTGATAATGCGAATGCAGGAATCAGACATGTAGTTTACCTCCGACACACAATGCTAAATCCTAGAAAAGTAAGTAGGAATGGCTAGTAACTCTACAAAGTAATTAACTCTCTTTTAATTGAAACCTGAAGCAGCTTTAAGGAAAAGCCATTCATTTTGAAACGGGTGTTTTTTTTTCCTCCTTTCAAAGATGTCACCAAACACACAAAGTGTTCCTGCCTCAGAGACCAGTAGCCAGGGGATGGAAGAGACAAACGATGACATGCAGCCTCAAGGTACAGACGCAGCCTTTCTCCTGACACCACAGAGTCTAAAGGAGCAAGGATGCATTTGGTATTTTAAAAAAGTATATGATCCTGAGAGGATCTTCTAGATGTAATTTAGGCAATGTGTAAAGATGGGTTTCCTCACCCTCTCCAAACACCTTTGAGGCAGCCTCATGACTATTCAGTCTGTGCTAATTAATTAAAGAGAATTTTAACTAAGAGATCTAAAGAGATTTTTAGCAGGCAACCCATTTAGCTTAAAAAATGAGAAATTCTGTGATCTGGTTTTCTAATTGGTTTTAATGCTATTTATGCTTGATCATACATTTATTCTGTGTGACCCATGGTCACCCCTAGCCCCATTCTTTACAACTTCACGTGATTATGCATATTGAAGCATCACAGGATCAAAAGGTAACAAAGTATACAAGACATTTATCTCTTTTACTACAGTCATTTCAAATTCCATATACTTAGTGAAATTCTGTACCAACCGAAATATTTTACAATTTAAATTTTTTATTTATTTATTTATTTATTATGTATACAATATTGTGTCTGTCTGTCTGCCTGCAGGCCAGAAGAGGGCACCAGACCTCATTACAGATGGTTGTGAGCCACCATGTGGTTGCTGGGAATTGAACTCAGGATCTTTGAAAGAACAGGCAATGCCCTTAACCTCTGAGCCATCTCTCCAGCCCTACAAAATTTAAAATTTAGAAATTTCGTTATAAATTCCCTCAGTTCCATTTCCAAGTATTGGGTGTTTCTGTGTATTTGACTGGTCTAGGTTGAATTGAAATAATAATTATAAAAGCAATTTTAACTATAAAATTGTGTAGATTCCAGTTATAACTTCCAAATGCTTTTCTGAATAATTTTCCTTTATATGAATTAAGCCAAATTATTTATTATTTGTTATTATAATGCATTGATGCATGCACTTTAAGAATTAAATCTTTCCAATCTTTAGTTTGTCTTTCTTTTTATTTTATATTTATGTCTATGCCTCTGTGTATAAAAGCAGGTATCAAGAAGTTGTTGGATTCCCTGCAGCTAGAGAAATAGGTGGTTGTGAGCCTCCAATAGGGGTGATGGGAACTGAACTCTGGTCCTCTGCAGGAGCATCAAACTTTAGTAACCACTGAGCATTCTCTCCAGTTCCAGACTTTTTCTTTCATGTCTTATAATGTGATTTTTATTTAATACACATGGTGTTCAAACTTTTTTTTCATGTCTTATAATGTGATTTTTCTTTAATAACACATGTGTCTTGGAAGCAACATTGTTCAGCCATGGAGGGCAATGTCATTCAAAACAAACTTTTTAAAAGTTATATGTAGATGGATTTTTCTTTTGGGCCAACAAGTCACAAAAAATGATATTGAGGCTTATTATTAATTATGAAAACTTGGTCTTAGCTTAAGCTTGTCCACTAATTTATAACTTAACCCATTTAATCTACATGCTGTCACATGGCTTATGGCTCTTTCTATATGCCCTGCTTCCTCTGTGTCCAGCTGGCAACTCTGCTTTTCTTCTTCCTGGAGTCCTCTTTGTCTCCAGAAGTCCTGCTTAACCTCTTCTTGCCTAGCTATTGGCCGTTCTGCTCTTTATTAAACCAACCACAGTAACACATCTTCACAGTATAAAGGGTATTCTACAACATTTTTCCCTTTTGTCTAAATAAAAGGAAAGGTTTAACACTAACATAATAAAACTAAACAATAAGAACAATTATCAGGTAAGAATTACATTCACAATATCTAGTCCATTTGTATTTGGCATATTTGGAGAAAATACTCTATTATCTATATTATTTTGATGAATTTAAAGTTTTATATCTAAATCATTTTCTATCATAACTTGTATTACCATCTTAAAGCTATCTTACATTTTTTTTTTACTTCTTTTGTGAGTTTTTTTAATTTGGTAGCAAGGAAAACTATAAAACTTTAACTATCTCATCTTCAACTCCATTAGAGACCCAAGAAGGATATAATATTACTTGAGTAAATAGTAGATGCAGAGTGAACAGCTTCCAAAACTATAGAAATTACAGAAGCAGTTGGCTGCTTGGACAGTCACAGGTTTCCTTTGCAATGTTGAGTCATCTCTCTTCAGCCTATAGGTCTAGAATATCTGACAGACTTTTCTGTAATACAAGAATTTTGAAGGATTGTCCTACTCTGTCTTGGCAGTTTGACAGTCACTTTCTTTTGTGTCTTGTTTGCCCAATTTGAACAGCATATGGTCAGCAGTCAAGTCAAGGGCAACTTTTTGCCCAAATGGCTAGCTTTTGCCACAAAGAAAGCAAGCTCCATATGGAGGGTCTTTGATGCCCACCATCTTTTTTTGAAGTGATTGGTGCTGCCAGGAACAGACATGTCTCATTGTCATGAAAAGCCGTATGTTATTAAGGCATTTTAAATGCCCTATTCTGTAAGTTTTTAAAATGTTTGAAGATCACCTATATATCTAAAATATATCTCTGTATGACCTTGAAAACATACCTAACATGACTATAAGTCTGATTGTTAATAGATAACTATTAACCTATATTTCTTTATTATCCTAAATAGCTTTCAAGTGCTAAAACTTTACATTACATTTTAAAATGAGCTGCTAGCCAGGTTGTGGTGGTGCATGCCTTTAATCCAAGCACTCAAGAGGCAGAAGCAGGCAGATCTCTGTGAGTTCAAGGCCAACCTTGTCTACAAGAGCTAGTTCTAGGACAGTCTCCAAAGCAACACAGAGAAACCCTGTCTCAAAAGAAAAAAAGAGCTGTATAGGTATAATACCATAAACAAGAATAGTAACATATATGCAGTATAACAAAATAACCTTAAATTTGTATCAATATGCAAAACTCCATACATATCAATGTAAAATATTTGAGGCTAGTGGTTGTTCAAAAGCAGACTCAATGATCTACCCTTTTATTCCATCATTTCTATAGTATATCCCCTTTTTTTCCCTTCAGGAAGAGATCCCTGAATCTAATCTCCTTTGTTCAGCTTTTTTTTCTGACAATTACCAATAACAACTTATAACCAACTCTCCTAAATGATGACAAGTATCCTTAACCCACCAAATGACCAAAAACCACCCACCCTGCTGCTTGGGAATGTGGGCACCATGTTTTCTCTAAACTGCTTCTTGTTGTCTGGAGGCAACAGAATCTTTAGGGGACCCTAAGAAAATTGGGATAATAGTGAAGTCCTGGGAAAACTAGTCATAGCATTTGTTGTCCAGTCTCTGTGCAATGGGAGCATAGCTGTAGTCCTGGCTACAATAATTTGTGAGGCTGAACCATCTCAGCCAGCAGCCTTGAAGCTGTTCTGGATGTAGAACTCTGAGGAGACTGCAGCAGAGGCTCTCTGAGAGGCTGGATCCCTGGGCCACCTGTTCTCTTTGGTATCTGTTCCTCTTGCTCTGAAAACACACAAATAAGAAACATGCACGTCTGCATTAACACAAGTATTGACTGTACATTGTACACAAGCCAGGCAAGGATGATTTTTTTTTTTTGCTTTATGTTTGAGCAGGTAAAATATATGTCACCCGTCTTGGTCTTGTAGTTTTTCTAGGTTTATTTCTTTGTCTGTAGCAAGGATTTTCAGGGAGTGCTCCCCAATCAAATCTGATCTCTATTAATCTTTTTTTTTTTTTTTTTTTTTTTGGTTTTTCGAGACAGGGTTTCACTGTAGTTTTAGAGGCTGTCCTGGAACTAGCTCTTGTAGACCAGGCTGGCCTCGAACTCGCAGAGATCCGCCTGCCTCTGCCTCCCAAGTGCTGGGATTAAAGGCGTGCGCCACCACCGCCCGGCTGATCTCTATTAATCTTGAAGGAACCCACAGCCTTTTGGTTTTTTTGGAAACAAATCATAACCTCTTTTTCAAAGCAACACATTTTCTGACTTTCATCTTAAAGTTAAAGCATTCCTAAAGTATCTAGGCTGATTCAGCAGTCCCTCCTACAATCCCATGTCTCTCAGCAAGTGTTGTTCGTTATCATAAAAAAAAATTTCAAGTGAACAGGACAGCATATAGGACCCAGACTCCCTGTGTATTTTCCATCTATATATGACTTACCATTTTATATCATTTTATTCTTTTTAAAGGCTTGATTTTATTATTTATAAACTTTTTATGACTGTCTACACCCATTTTCTTTTCTTTTGAAGCCTGTGCATATTTTTTAAAGACACTATAACCTGTTTAGAGGTTTCTGTCTTTACTGAGCACCTGCAGCATTCTCTGATAGCTCAGCTTAGTACATGGCACTGACACATGGCACCGGTGGTGGTTCTAGCCTTCAGGCAGCAGCCAGTAGCTGTGCCTCTCTATGCTGAGCACTTGCCTGTCTGAGAGACTACAGGGCTAGAAAGCCACATCTGGCTCCTTGTCCAGAACTGTTTTTAGCTTTCTCTGGCCCTGTGTTTGGATATTTGACCCCTCACACTGGATGCCATATGTAGACAGATTTTTCTTTTGGGCTGACAGCTCACAAAAACAACATGGAGGCTTATCAGTTATGAAAGCTTGACCTTAGCTTAGGCTTGTCCTACTAGCTCTTAAATTAACCCATATTCTTTAATCTACATGCTGCCACGTGGCTCATGGCTTTTACCTCTCCTCCTACATGTCCTGCTTCCTCTGTGTCTGGCGAATCCACCTTTCTTCTTCCCTGAATCTCTCTGTCCCCAGGAATTCTGCCTAACTCTTTCTGCCTAGCTATTGGCCATTCAGCTCTTAATTAAATCAGTCACGTTGGCACATCTTCACACAGTGTAAAGGAATATTCCACAAGGGATATATTTTGAAATTAGCTTACTAACTAGCAGGTTTTCATAAGGTTTTTTTTTTTTGGTTTTTTTGGCTAATTCACCTATTGATCCTTCTTCTTCCTATTCCTGTGGCCACATCCTCACTTAATCCTTCAGTTCTCAGTGTTCTCTTTTTTACTTAAATTTTTAATTGACATAATTTTATACAATATATATTTTTATTTTGCTTCTCCTTCCACAGATTCTTACCACCCACCCAACTTTGTTTTTTCTCTCTTTCAAAGAAAACAAGAAACAAAAACAAAATAAGAAATACACACACACACACACACGAATCCCACAAAAATGAAAATCAAAATAAACAAAACACCAATAAGACAAAAAAGTCCACTATAACACCATCAAGTTCCTGCTGTATTGAACAGCTGCTCCTGGGCATGCGCTTTCCCTGGAGTGCGGTTGATACTCCCTGTTACGCTGCTAAAGTAAACTCTTCAGGCTGTCCTCCGACCTTCCCACGTGCACCATCCACACCTATCAAATAAGCGAATAAATAAAGAGCTGGAAACATTAAAAACTAGCTTTCCCTTTGCCTACGGGTGAGAGTTGTGGAGAGTTGTGGAGAACTTCTTGGTTGCGTGGGACCCTCTGTCCGCTTCCCCCTCTCTCGGTGTTGCAATGTCATCTGGCTGGAACCTGTGCAGACCTAGTGCATGCTCCCTCGGTCGCTGCGGGTTCTTAGGTGCTTCAGTCCTGGTGTGTCTGGAGAGCACTGTTTCTTTGGAGTCAGTGCTATTTTCAGTTTCCGGCTTTATGTGTGTGTTTGTTCGATGTGTGTGAATGGCACACATGGAAGGTCAAAGGACAGCTTGCAAGAGTTGATTCTTTTCTTTTACCATGTGGGGTTCAGCAACAGAATACAGGTTTTTAAGGGCCTTTATTCTCTGAGTCATCTCACCAGTCCTCCCCCCCTTTTTAAACTAACTTTTAAAATCTTCTCTATCCTCTTTCACCTGACCGTACTCCTTCTCTGCCTGACTTTAACATCCTCATTTCTCCTACCAGCAATACCCCAGAAGACTGCCTTGTGTTTTTCTTAATCATTGGAGCCAGCTTTATAAATTAACTTTTCACTTAAAACATGTCAGACAGGAACTTAATTATAAATTCAATGAAGTGTTTAGTTTATGGACAATTTGTACCTGCATGACTTCATATATGTATTCTGCCAAGGAATTTATTGCCTCCACCCCCCCACCAAAAAAGTATAAATGGAGTCTTTGTGGACTTTCCTGTTCTGGTACTTTCAGTTTCTTTCCTATGTGCCATGGAGGGAAGTGTGTTCCATGTGTTGCTCTGTTCCTCTCAGTATATATGCGCTGAAAGCATCACGGTTGCTCTGTGTGATAGCAAATGAGATATGGAGCTCTTGTTCATTCAGTAATCAATCATACTAAACCTTATATTCAGCATCACTCAACACAATATGTATATACAACAGAACATATATATGTATATATATAATAAATGTGAAGAGGAACTGTTATTGCATTTTCATCATGTCAAAGGAAGGGTCATAATCCTTGTTATATACTTGTCAAAATCCTGCCAAGCGGCTACCAAAATGCACTTAAACTCTTGTCTTTGCATAGAAAAAAAATACTGTGGTTGAATGTACTGTGCCAATTCTTTATACCAGCTATTTTCTTTTTGGGGCTGTGAGATTAGTTTTTATTTTTAGAAATCCTTAAACAAACAAAACCTGCAGTTTGCCCAGCTCTGTTCATATTACACAAGCTCAGAGATTAGCAAAGCTCTCAGGAAACGCCCAGTTCCTGTTGCAACTGAATTTCATCTCTAGCGATGGTTGGCGGTGCTTCCCCTCTGTTAAAGCAGTTACATTATATTGAGAAATGCTGATGATAAAGTCAGGGCAGCTGAGTTTCAGACAAGACCTGTGTTGGAAAAATAGCATACAGCTTGTTGAATAACTGCCAGGCCAGTGTCCGTAGTTTAACCGGTAGCCAGCCCCAAGAGTGTTAAGTTAGCAAGAGTCTGGTAAGGTTTTTGATAATAGAGATTACTTAGTTCCTGTTATATACTTACCTAGAGTCTATATGAAGTATGCCTAGCAATGGACCGTGTACTAAGTGCAGGAAATGACCAATATTAAGTGTAAAGTCTAAACCTTTCAAATTATGAACAAGGAATTCTTCTATGTGCCTTCCTATTTAGTTGAAAGTATTCACGCCTCAATAATATTGCTCATTGCTAAAAAAAACTCGTCTAACAACTTGACTTCATGCTGTCACTTTTGGTAACTTTTCTCTACATTTCCTCTTTTTCCTTCTAGTTTTTTCATCTTTGGCATCCATTCCCTTTCCTATCTCCCTCTTGATCACCCCCCTCCACCTCCCTCTTTCTTTTAGCTCTCCCCTTCCTTCTCTGACATTCCTTTTTGCTGCACAGTACACTGGTAATACCATAGTACTGAATTAAGCAGTATAGTTCAATTTTCATTTATTTGCTTGTTTTTGAAGCAAGATCTCATTATATAGCCCTGGCTGACCTGGAACTTACTATGTAGACCAGGCTAGCCTGGAACACACAGAAATCTGTTTGCCCATGCCTCCCAAATGGAGTGCCAGGATTAAGTACATGTGCTACTATACCCAAATATATATATATATATATATATATATATATATATATATATATATATTACCTCAAACAAGTTAATATTCATGAATGACTTTTGCAAATTATAATGAATGATATAAATGTAGTATATTAACAATATACAAGATAATATGCTTAATTTTAAAAAATATAAAGTGGCTTTTTAAAAAGTTGACTGGTGGCTAAAAAGATGAAGCTTTGCACATTGAGGAAAGAGCCTGAAAGGTTCCTAATTCTAAGAAGAGTTTGAAAAGTTGATCCTGGAAAACAACTCTAGTGTTTCAAAACTATAATCAATTAAGTCTCTAAACTAACCTGCCCTTGGGGCACTTCCACAGCTTGAGAGCCTCAATTCCAAAGTCACCATGTGAAAAGACAGCTTCAGATAGAATCTTGATTTATTGACCTTCCTATTGCTAGGCCTCCTTTTCTTTCCTTGATTTTTATGGCTCCTAAAGAGAGGTGTTTAACTAGAGTCCTAACCAAGCACACATTCTCCTCTATTCTGTGTATCAGTGGGGGCAATTCAAGCACTAGGATTATTGCTTAGCAACCTAGAATGGCCTACCATGTTAGGGAAGCATTTGCAGGCTGCAATGAATAGAGAGAACACCAAGTTTATTTGTGGGTTTATTAACGAGCCATTATAGATCATTAGGTATTAAGTAGCTTTATTTCTATAGCACTACCTTTAAATCAAGCAAGGGCATCTGTTCCTTGGTTTGTGCTAGACACATTAAAGGGAAAAATTCAAGTACCTGAAAGCCTGCAGACTTAAAACAATTCCTCTTTCATAAGTACCTTTTTTTAAAAAAGTAAAAATAAAAGGATTATATAGTAATAATTTTTATGACCGTTTTATTTTTATTTTCTGTGGCTGTGTTAAGAATACCCTGACAAAGGAAATTTGAATGGTACAGATTTTGGTGGCTCACTATCCCAAGTCTGCAGAAATGTCAAGGTTGCAGGAACTGAAACAGATGGTCATATCACATCCACAGGGAAGCACGGAGAGCAAATGAAATTAATGCAGGAGTTCCAGTGCTCAGCTGCCCTTTCCGCTTTTCTACAGTCTCGGAACCCAGCCAAGGAATGACCCACCCATAGTGGCCAGGTCTTCCCACCTTGTTATGCAATCAAGATAACCCCCACAGGCATGTCCAGGGGTCAAAGTAGTTCTAGATTTTGTCAAGTTGACAATCAGCACGGACCATCACCACAACAAAACACAATGGAGAAATACCCTTCGCAAATCCAACTGACCTGTGAGAGAGCCATGTGCTACCCCTCCTCAACTTCCTCTGATTGGAATAAGTGATTTGGCCACAGAAGAAATAAAAACCTGGAGAAGGCTCATAAATGCCTTCCACCTTTGGACCAAGAACTCTCGATAGATGGGCTTTCAAGGGTTTTCTTACAGGCTACTTGATTTTTCTCTTGGGAAAAAAAGAATAAAATTTATTCTTCCGAGTATTTATTTTTCTGCAGGTTTTTTGTTTGTTTGTTTTTGTTTTTTAAGGCAGCAAAGCCTTTTCCAATGAAATCTTACAACATTCTCCAATTGTGAAATAAATTGAAGCACAGCTGCTCCAGCCACAAAGAAACTTCGGGTTCTGTGGATCCCGAAGCTCCTTTTTAGGATCCTGAGCAGCACAACTCAAAAGCCACTCTCCCACAGTGGGGAATTTTTTTAAAGGTATTTAATTCTTTCAAGTATACGTGCATTCACATCTGTGTGGGGGCATGTACATGTGAGTGCAGGTGCCTGAGGAAGCCAGAGGCATCCGGGCTCCCAGAACTGGAGTTGTGGGTGGTTACGAGTCACCCAACATGGATGCTGGGAACTGAACCGGGGTCCTCTGCAAGAGCAGTACATGCTCCTAACCACTGAGCCATCATCTCTCCGGCCCCTACACCAGGAACTCTTACTCTTGTGGATGGTGATTGGAATAAGTGGTTTGTCCAAGATCCCACCCACAATGAACCCAATATGCTCCAAAGATGAGCTTTCAAGCGTTTCTAGAAATTGATACCAACAACTCTGAAAGTAATTGAATAATATTCCTTGTAAGTGAAATGCTCTTACTTGTGACCCTGTGTTTTGACTTCCTGTTACTATAAAATAAACACAGGCAAGGATAATTTTTAAACAGCATAAATTTAACTTAAAAGCAGTATAAATTTATTATTAACAATTATGAAGACTGGAAAGTCTAAGATCAAGTCAAGATTTGATGTCTCTTTGAGGGCTCAGTCTTTGATTCTAACACAAGGCCTTGAATGCAGTACGCTCTGCAGGAGGTGAGCACACTGTGACTTCAAATGACAAAGAGGTGGAAGGACAACAAAAAGGTCTTAGCTAGTTCTCTCTAGCCCATCTAATTTTTTAAAAAATTATGTGTATGTGTGTTTGTGTTTGTGTGAGTCTGTATGTACCATGCATGAGCAGGTACCTAGGGAGACTAGAAAAGGACATTGGGTACCCTGAAACTGGAGTTACAGACAGCTGTGAGCTCTCCGTTGTGGATGCTAGGAACTGAACCTGGATCATTTGCAAGAATGATAAATGCTCTTAACCAGTGAGCCATCACTTCAGCCCCATTCTAGCTCTTTTGTTGGGTGTTAATTCATCCATGGGGCAGAGTCTTCCCCAGAAGCCCTACCTTTTAATACTATTATGTTGGATCTTAGGTTCTGATATACAGATTTTTCAGGGACACAAAGCATTCATACTAGAACACCCTGAGTAACAGGCTCAGAAATAGGGGCTGCTAAGAAGGCTCAATAGATAAAGGCACTTGCCCTTAAGCCTGATGACTAAATTACATCTCCAGAATCCACATGGTGGAAAGGAAGAACCGAAAATTGTTTTCAGACCTCCACATGCATACCATGACTAGATCACCCTCCACACATACACAAAATAGGTAAAAATCTTGGTAATATCCCTTAAGGAAACATGTAGAAAATGAGATACATGCAATAATTTTTTAGTAGGATTATTTTTTATGAGAAAAAAAGTTGGAATATCCCAATAGCTAGCAAAATGAGAATGGATACATTGTGATATAGTTAAATAATAAAATATTATCCCGCAGAGAAAAATAAAATGAAGTAGTTATATCTATCAATTTAGGTAAACTTTCTAATTATAACATCAAGCATAAAAATGCCATAGACTATACATGACATTAAATAATTATATAAAATTAAAGTGAGACTAGTATTATATCAGTGATATGTAATAAAATATATCAAAATACATGGGGATGATAGACATAAAATTTAGAACAGTATCTCTGTCAAAGTAGAAATAAATGAGAGGCATTACTATGTAGGTAATTTTTCTTTTTCTTTCTTTTTTTCTTTTTTTTTGTTGTTTTTTCAAGACCAGGTTTCTCTGTGTAACAGTCCTAGCTGTCCTGAAACTAGCCCTTGTAGACCAGGCTGGGCTCGAAATGGAGATTCACCTGCCTCTGCCTCCCAAGCCACCACCCAGCTTAAACTATGTAGGGAATTTTTTTCTTAAGCTAAAATTATATATATATTCCTTGCAGTTCTAAGTATTTCATAATTAAAAACAAGTTTTTTAAATAGCCACTACTAGGAAGCTATGGAGGCTCTATATGTTGTCCTTTTATTTCAAGAGTAGTGTTTATTGGGAGTTATTACTAATTAAAACATGACATGTCTCAATAGTTACTTTTCAACCATATTAGAAATCAATGTAGACAAATTTTCAGATCTGTTTCTATTTTAACCTACATCCACAAAATAACAGAAGCAAAATGAAGTAGCATAGTAGTATGTAGCCACGAGTCTGAAGTGGGCACCTGTGTTCTTTTTCAGTGGCTAGTATCCAGAAAGACCCCAAAGTACTTCATCTCCATAGCTGTGTCAGAAAGAAAATGAAACCCTTAGGAGTCCCATTAATTCTTCCATTCCACTCACCTCAGCAATCACTGGAACAGAGGAAAATATCTGGTAGCTTACTGTTCAGAGTCATGTCCTGGGAACCCAGGGCCAAACCAGTTCTCCCAGAAGCAAAGCCTTACTCTGGACCAATGCCGTGAACCATGGCTTGCTTTCATTCTGTTCAGACTTTCAGCATCTCTTGGAGAGCTAATGCTATGTGTGGTTTCTGCTCCACACCTACAGCAGCTGACTTACAGTTCTTTATCTTCCATGCCAAGTCCATGATCCCAGCATTCCTTCACTGTAGCAGTATCTATTCTCTCCCATAGGAAATGGAGGCGGTTAGATGGACCATCCCGTTTATTGTGCCCTCCGAGTCATGCACCTCCTCAGAGCCTCAGGACTATGATCTAATCTCCCCCCTGTATCTCTGCTCTTCTGTATGCTTTACCTCCTGCTTCTTGGTCTTTAATACAGTCATATGAAGGAAGGAAAAAGGGCAGATGGGGAAGGGAGGAGGAGGGAGGGAAGAAGGGAGGGTGGGAGAAAGGGGCGGGAGTTGGAGCTGGCGGTCAACCTTGTCTCTGCGATAGAGAGTACACAGAGTAGCAGCAAGTTAGTTGTTTATTAAAGGCACTGAGCTGCTCACCGACCTCTGATTATGTCAGTAGTGTAACAGGCTTTTCCTTTTAGGCCACCAACTAGCTTCCAAATCGTGACACAGAGACTTAATATATAGTTTTGAATGCTTGGCCTTAGCTTAGCTCTTTTTCTGCTAGCTCTTTTAACTTAAATTAGCCTGTTTTTATCTATCTATCTTTTGCCTCGAAGCTTCTTAACTTCCTTACTTCTGTCTCTCTCACACTTACTGCTTCTCTAACATCTGGCTGGCCTCTAACTCTGGGTACGTCCCTCCTTCTCTCCTCCTCTCATTCTTTTCATTTTCTTGTTCTTCCTCTCTTCTTCCTTCTCTTCTCACTCCTCACCCTCTTCCCCAGATTTCTCCTCCTATTTACTCTCTCTACCCACCAGCCCTGCCTGTTTCTCTCTCCTGCCTAGCTATTGACAGTTCAGCTCTTTATTAGACCAATCAGGTATTTTAGGCAGGCAAAGTAACGCAGCATCACAGAGTTAAACAAATGCCGCATAAAAGGATGTAACACATCTTTGCATCATTAAACAAATGTCCCTCAGCATAAACAAATGTAGCACATTTTAAACTAATATTCCACAGCACAATAGCAAATGCTTTTATGGTTCAAATGATTGTTCTCAGGCTTTTTGCTTGGATGGTGCTCAGTAAACCATGTAAAAAGATATAAGACAATTTTGAGGTTTTTGTTGTTGCTCTAAATATATATTCTAAAGTCATCAATTAAACTCTGTTTATAGTATTTCTTGTACGTTCTAATGTAAAATTACATGTATGTGTATCTGTGCGTGGATATGTGCACATGAGCACAGGAGCCCACAGATGCCTGAGGCATCAGATCTCAGACCTTCCTGGAGCAGTCATTTCAGGTCCCTGGGAGCTGCGTAGCGTTGATGCTAGCAACCCACCAGGGTCCTCTGCAAGAGCCGTATGAATTCTTACTCACAGCACCGTATCTCCAGCTCATACTTCTAGTATGTCTTACATTTAATTTTTTTCTTCTCAGCTGGTTCACCAAAGGAGTCCCATTCAGCTTCCATGAATGTTGTGGTTAGAAAAACTGCAAAAGTGATTCTTGGTATGGATGAAAGTGAGCTGAAGGCCAAAGCACAGCTGCCATGGAAGAAAAATCTTAATGAGAGAGTAGAAGCAAGAGCCCAGGCCATGCAGCAGAAAATGTTAGAGAAGGATAGCCTGAAAAGGGAACAGGAAAAGAAGATTGCGAAACAGCTCCCAAGGGATGACCTGGCTAAAGAGTGGTTTGATACTGAAAGCATGACGTTAACTACCCGGGCCTATTTGCTGGACAAGCTTCTACCCACCTTGATTCCTGGAGTCGAACAGATGTTAATGCAAGTAGAAAAGAAGAAACTTTTGAGCAAAGCTGATATCCCAACCAAGTTTGATCCAATTAATTATTTGGGGGAATATTTAATGAGAAACAATACTCATTATATCAAAGACCCAGGAATGTCTGGCTACCAGCGGGTGATGAGAGAGGTCACAGAAGAACTGAAGGTCCATGTTCCCCAAACAATCAGTAACAGGTACAGTTGGTTGTGTGTTTAACTGGTTGTCTGTCTCCTTACACTGAAAATCTAGAACAACGATGGCAATGCAAACAGGACCTGAAAGAAATGAGTTTATAGTTAATCAAGAACCACTGTTGGCTGAGGGGTGGTGGCTCGCACATGTAAACCTAGCATTTGGGAGCTGAGGTAAATTCAGTGTCTTTTTAATAATTCTAATGAGTGGAAGCTATTTTCTATAATATCTATTTTCCTTTTATGTAGTCAGTGTGTGGGTGGTGCACGTAACTGTGGCACATGTTGGAGGTCTCAGGACAACTTTTGGGAGTCAGTTCTCATTCTCCAGCTTTTTGAGGCAGGGTCTCTCTTGTGCCTGTGGCTGAGCTATGTACTCCAAGCAAATTCAAGGTTATACAGTAAGGCTCTGTATTAGTGAGGTCTTACTATGGGCTTCACCTTCTCAAAGCACTGCAAGGACTGATGAATTAAAAACAAGTTTATTTGTTTTGTTTTATTGAGACATAGAGTTTTGCTTTGAAGTTCAAACTGGGCCTAAATTCACTCTGTAGTCGAGGCTGACCTCGAACTCACTGGAATCCTCCTGCCTCAGCTTCCCAAGTACTGGGATTATAGGCCTGCACCAGCACACCTAGCTAGTTACTTGGATTTGATTGCCATATTAAGACTTCAAGTAATATTTATGTCTGTATTAGACTCTCTGCACTGGAGAGTAACCTAATTCAAACATCAAAATACATATTTAAAAAAGGTACACAGTAAGCTGGGCATGATGGTGCATCCCTTTAGTCCCAGTCATCATTTGGGGCCGGTGATCTCTCTGAGTTCAAGACCAGCCTGGTCTACAGAGCAAGTTTCAGGACAGGCTCCAAGGTTACAGAGAAATCTTGTCTCTGTAACTTTTGGAGACAGAGTCTCACTATCTCACTAGGCTGCCCTGGATGACCTGGGACCTGCCATGTAGACCAGGCCAGCCTTGAACTCAAAGATCCGTCTGCTTTTGCCTCCCAAGTTCTGGAATTAAAGAAATACACCACCACACTCAATTATAATACTAATTTTTATTTTGAATATATACAAATATATATTTTAAATATATACAAATATAAATTAAATTTGTAATTTATGTTAGTATAATATTAAGATGTAGATACAACTTTATTATTCGACAAATGGCTACTTACTAATCCCAATAAGACTTACTGAGACAACCCTGCACCCAACCGATAAGCATCTTTAACAAGGACCAGCATTTCTGCGATTGCCATTTAACAGTTGCTTGTCTTCTGTATCTCTCTCTGTTGCCTTAGAGTTTTCATGTGGACACGCTTCCATAGTCCTTCTTCTATTTGTTCCAGGCTGTCTTATAAATTTTTGCTGCTATTATAAGTGGGCTTCTTTTACTACATTTTTGGGGGGTCTGGGAGTAATCTGAAAAAATGAAAACTATGAATTTATAAAAACATTTTGTTTTCTGTTACCTTACTGAGTTCTATTATAGTAAAACTGAATTACTGTATTGTGTTTTCTAGGGAAACAACTATGCTGTTTTCAAACAATAATCTTTATTTTCAATTTTTGTCTTTTGGGTTTTTTTTTTTTTGAGACAGAGTTTCTCCTTGTAACAGCCATAGCTGTCCTGGAACTAACTCTTGTATCTCAGGCAGGCCTTGAACTCACAGAGATGCCTCTGCCTGCCCAGTGCTGGGATTTAAGGTGTGCACCACCACCACCTGGCTTTATTTTCAGTTTTAAACCTCTGACATCTTTCTCTTACCTAGTTGCATTGACTAATACATCTAATTCAGGGGTGCACAACAGTGCTGTGCATGTTCTTGTCTTTAATACTTTAGTAGAAGTGGTTCTTGTGTTGCTGCTTCACCATCAACAACTTACTTTATATGCTAGTTCTAGTCTATTTGGATCTCGAATCAAATATTTTCTCACAACAAAAATAATATGTAGGGTCCTAGTTGAGGAGCTATTGATAGTTAATGCCTTCTGTGGGGGAAGGGAGAAAATTTTCTTAAGGATGTGGTCCCTGGTAGGTTAACCATAGGATAGCCCCACACTTGTGAGTGAGTATATGGGTAGCACCAACTGGACTCAATGCACTTTATATATACAGTGAAACATGAAATTGGGTGGGGTGAGGTGGGAGTGGAGCTGGGAGGAATTAGGGGAAGGTGTTAGGGGTAAACATGATTAAAGCACATTTTATACATGTATGCAATTCTGGAAGAATTGATAAAATAGTATATTAAAAATTATTTAGGGGTTGGGATTAGCTCAGGGCAGAGCATTTACATAATATGGATACTCTGGCCTCAACTCATGGATATTAGGATTATAGGTATGCATCATGGTGCCAGCTTTTGGGTTTGCTTTTTTTTTTTAACCCTGAAAATTTGGGCTCCTAATAACATTGACATAGTTATTAGTTTGCCTTTTCCTATAATTTATATAACCTCAAAATAATGCTGAAATAAACTTATGATAATAAAAACTAATTCAGTTTTTAGATTTATCCATAGCTGTTTTAAGTAATTTACACAGACCATGTGACAAAAGCCATTATATATTTTCTGCTGGGATGTGGTATGTGCAAAAGATTCTAATATTTATATCTCAGTACTCTTATTTTGTATTTCACACACCAAAATGCCTCAAAATGTCTAGCTCATCTTTACAACATCCAGTGCTAGGAACTTGGCAACAACAAGGATGTATTTTGTCCTCTGTACGGGCTTCCCTCAGTTGCCAGGAAACTGGCTTCCTAGACAGCTGTTTGCTCACACTCCACACCAGCTGCCACCTCTTTACTGAGCCAAACTGAAACTAATTATGAGAGGAAACTCTGCAGGTACTTCTCCACAGGTGATATTAGTAATATTAGCTTGTCAATTTGTACTGGAAAACAGATTTTATCAATCTAGTACAGCATAGTTTACCAAAAGTAAGGATAATACTTTAAACAATATTTGAATTTCTGTTATACAAGTAGTATATAGGAGGGTTTTAGCCAAAATTTCCTAATTTTGTTCAACCTAAAGCATAACAATCTACAAACTCTAGTTAGTTTAGCAAGCATCTATAAATGACATTCTGGGCAAGTATACCACATTGTTCCTTTAAACTTCAGCTGTGTGTCAAGTGGGGATGTGGTTCAGTTGGTAGAATGTTTGCTTTGTGCTCATGAAACTTGGGCTCAATCCCAAGAATCCCATACATTTGCCATGGTGGTGTGTGCCTATAATTCCAGCACTTGGGAGATAGAGGAAGGATAATCAGAAATTCAAGATCATCCTTGGCTTTTTGGTGAATTTGAGGACAGTCTGGTATACATGACTTGTGGTGTCAAAGAAAAAAATTAGCTACTTATAGACGGCAAAATCACAGTCTCCTTAAATGATAGCCCAATATTCTAAACCTCATCCTGCAACTTGATGTTGAATGAGGTTTTGGCATAGAATATTCCGATTGTTAAATGGACTGAAATAATCCAGAGTCAATTTCTCTCTAGCTAGAGCTGTATAGCTGGCCTAAAGACTGATTAGGTGTAGTAGTTTGAATGTAATTGGCCCCCATAAGTTCACAGGGAGTGGCATTATTAGGAGGTGTGGCTTTGTTGGAGTAGATATGGCCTTGTAAGTGTATCACTGTGGAGGCAGGTTTTTAAGTCTCATATATGCTCAAGCCATACCCAGTGTTTCAGAACACTTCCTGTTGCCTGTGAGTCAAGATGTAAGAACTCTCAGGTCCTTCTCCAGCACCATGGCTGCCTGCATATTGTCTTACTTCCTGCCATGACGATAATGGACTAAACCTCTGAAGTGTAGGTGAGCCCTGACTGAACATTTTCCCTTATAAGAGGTGCCGTAGTCATGGTGTCTCTTCACAGCCATAGAAACCCTAACCAAGACATAAGGTGAGGTGGCCCTAGAATATAAACACCAAAGACTACCTAAAATGTACAGGAATTCTTATGATTTTCTACTTCATTTTGCTGATGCATTTAAAACATTCAAGTAACTGATATCCTCAAATGAACATAAGCTTTGCTTATTTATAGCAGAGGCTCTGGTCTCTAAGGATGGAGGCCATACACACCATTGCCTTGATTTTTAAATATTCTGTCCTAGCTTGATCCTATACCATCACACCAGATACTTTCTTATCGCACTCCAGTCCTGTGTAGAATATCCTTTATAGATATGATAGGATAAGAGGGAGGACTATCGAATCTACTCTGAAAAGAAATAAGGGAGGATATAGGGATGATAAGATAAAACAAATGAAATATCACTACGACCCTGCTCTGGTGTCCTCTGCCTTGCTCTCACTTCTCCAGTAAAGTGGCTCAACCACCTCCTATAGAAATAGGAAATTCTTACCACAAATGCCAGCTTCAAAACTTAGCCATGCTGTCTAGGAGGTACCCAGCACGCAGTGATAGTAAACTTAGCCCTGACTACTATCCACCTCAGCCAGATGGGCTGCATTCTTCCGGCTCATTTTTACTATTTCATGCATATCAACCCAGTGTCCTCTTCTGGAATCCAGACTGCTAGCTTTCTTTGTCTAAACATCTTAGCCCTCATTTCTCTGGCTGGTTCATTTCTCCTTGTCCTCCAGGAATTCCCCTGAGTACCACTTCTCCTGGCTACCTTCCGTCACACCTGGTCTCCATTAGGTGTCGTGTCTGCATGTTTTGGAAGTACTTGTAGTCTCGTGCCACCTTTTAGCACTGGGAATTATTCATGTCCTCACAACCTCTTGGAAGACAAGGCAATTTTTTTTTTTTTTTGGTCACAGTATTATTAGAAACTGGGCATGTGCCTGGTGAACTGTGGCTCAGTACATGTTTTTAGATGATTTAGTACTTTGAACTTATTTATGGGTCTTTACTGCATGGATATTTAGCACTCAATATTGAGTAACACCTTATAAAAAATACGAATTTTGGTTATCATGAAAAACACACTTTATACAATGATTTTATTTCATTTTATTTTGCATGTATGAGTATTTTGCCTCTCTCTCTCTCTCTCTCTGTGTGTATGTGTGTGTGTGTGTGTGTGTGTGTACCAAATGTGTGCCTAGTGTCCACATAATCTAGTAAAGGGTGTCAGATTCCCCGGAACTGGAGCTATAGACAGTTGTGAGTCACCATGTGGAGTTGGGGAATTGAACTAGGATCCTCAGGGAGTGTCCAGTGCTCTTAACTGCTGAGCACTCTCCAGCACTATCGTATACAATGAAAACTGGCCAATTTATTAGAGACATTTGTCCATATATATTTTGTTACTTCCCACACATTTATCAACCTCTTATATTTATTTGGTTTTGTACAAAACTGTCTTCAATAAATGGTACTTACCAAGATCCTCGCATTCTCCCTGCTTCTGGACCCACCAGAAAGACCGTGGTCCTTCTTCAATCTGATCTCCGGTCGTGCTCATGAAGATGGCAATTCCTTCTTGAAATACATTTCCCTTCTCCATGATATCCTACTTTTTCATTTTTCCTATTTCCATATTTAGATTTAGCTTCCTTTCCTACCTTATTTTGTACTACCCAATTTTAAGATTCCACTCAAACACATACATACACTAATACATGCATATACATAGATCATGCATGCACACAGAATTTTTTAAAAACTTTCTTCCTCCTTCTCTTCCTCCTTCTTTCCATGCATCCATCCACCCATCCTTTCTCCTTTTTTCTTTTCTTTTGAAACAGTGTCTTATAAGATGTAGCTTAGGTAGGCCTCAAACACCTTCTGTACCTGCGAATGACACTGAACTTTTGATGCCCCTGCCTCCATCCTCCCGAGAGCTGCGATTACTTTGTAGCATTTGATGCCCCTGCCTCCATCCTCCCGAGAGCTGGGATTACTTTGTAGCATTTGATACTCCTGCCTCCATCCTCCCGAGATCTGGGATTACGTTGTACCATCACACCGTTTGTACACTGCTAGTGCTGAGGATCAAATGCAGGGCTTGTGCATGCTATGAAGCATTCTTCCTTCACTACATCCCCAGTCTTTATGTCTACTCTTTAATCAAATTTGTACTGTGGTGTTTTTTGTTTCTTAAAATCTCAGAACACTTGTTCATATGGGAGGAATGTTTGATTAGTTGTTTTGTTTGTTTGAGTCAGGGTCTTGTTATGAAATCCAGGTTGGCTACACAATCATAGCTATCCTCCTGCCTCAGCCTCCCTGGTTCTGGGATTACAAAGTATGTACCACCATAACTAGCTTTATTAGTTAGCCTTTATGTGTGTCAATGTGTGTGCACATGTATACACGTGTTTGTGCGTGTGTGTGCATGTGCGCATGACCAGGGGTCAATCTCAGTTGTAGTTCATCAGGCCCTGCCCACCTTTGTTTTTTCAGACAGAGTCTCACACTGACTCAGAATTTATCAAGTAGTCTAGTGTGGCTGAACAACAACCCTAGGACTCTGCCTGTTTCTGCCACCTCCCCAGTGCCAGGATTACAAGCGCATAACTACATTGCCCGCCTAACTTTTCTTTTCTTCTTTCTCTTCTTCTTTTCCTTCCTCCTCCCCTCCCACTTCCTCCTCCTCTGCTTCCTCTTGTTCCTCTTCCTTCTCCTTCTCCATCATTTAACTTGGTTCTGGGATCTAACTCAGATCACCATGCTTGTAAAGCAAACCCTTTGCTGACTAAGCTATCTCCCGATCCTGGGAATTATATTTAGAATCAACTTGTAGGTTACATCTACCCTAATCTACCCAAAGTTACAAAGTGTTGCATGGTGTAAAATTCTGTTGGTTGGTGTAGCAGTCTCATAAAATAATGTAGACAACAGAAATTTTATCCATTCCCTCAAAGAGTGGCATGATCAATTTAAAATCCATTTGCATTATATTTGGAAGTTCATATGCAGTGTCTCTGAAGCACAAAACTAGATTTTCTTTCTAAATATGGGCATCATGATGAGCGAGGAAATGATGTCCCAGTTGAAACCCAAAGCATGTGGAAGAGCTAATCAGGCAAAGCAAGGGGAGAAAATGTTTTGAGCAGATAAAAATGTGACAGAAAAATAACTGTGTGAATCTATTTTTGTGACTTATGAGAATCCGGAGACTCTCAGTGCTTGTGCCACTACCCCAATCACTGATCTGTTTTGACATCAGATGCTGACCTGTAGAATGGCAGAATAGATAACAACTGTTTGTGCAATAAGTGAGTGTGGGTAAGTAAACGAGAGAATGCTAGATACAAGGCATGGGTACAGAATAGAACGCCGTACTGGAACGAAAACAGAAACTGCAGACTGGGAGAAGAGAGAGCGCAGTATGGGAAGAGGAGGCTGGGAAACAGCTGAAGGGACTGCGGAGTTTTGGATGTTTTGCAGAGCACTGGAGGAGGTAGCCCTTCCTTTAAAATATCAATCTATCTTTCAAAAGTTCAGACAAGGCTCTTCTGTGCTGCTAACCTTCCTCCATGCCTTTGTTTTCAAATCTAAAGTTCATTTTTGAAGGCTTATATTCCTAGAGAATTGAAAAGGTTTTTCCATGGGTATAAAGTAGCATCTATTCGGTACTTTCTTTTGGACTATTAGAGGTACCTAATGTCCACATTCTCAGAGAAAATTCTTTGCATCTCAAATCTCTCAGATTGCTTTGACCTTTCCCCCTTGAAAGATGAAAACCTATTCCAAATGTTGTTGAACCTAAAAAAAAAAAAAAAAAGATTTTACTTGACACTCCCAGCTGTTTTTATTATTCTGAACCATGTGATTTGATGTCAGTCAAAACAGTTTGGGGTTTGTTTGGTCGGTTTTTAGGTTCTAAGAGAGATGATTAACATAGGAACAACTGAAGCCTCCATTCTTCGCCCATTCTCAGCCTGGCGATGCATCTCCAGCAGAGTACAATAGTTACTCTTGTACTTAGGCCTTCAGCAGGGCTGCGAAAGCAGTTGCCTCTGACTAGAGAGCAGCAACAGGCCAACAAATATTCCCAGGCAGATTTCTCAAGTTTAGTCCAGAGCATCGGAATGACCTGGCATCCTTCTTGTAAGAGGGCCTTCCATGTTTCTATACTAGCTTGGGGATCAGAGTTCCTCCAGATGACTTTTGTGTTCAGGGAAGACAAAAAGCTAATGACCTTTAGATTTTAGACCATCTCTGTCTTTAGAGAGTGTAGGAAAGCCTCTAGGGGTATTCTCAGTATTCTCTCTCTGTCTCTGTCTCTGTCTGTCTCTCTGTCTCTCTCTCTGTCTCTCTCTGTCTCTCTCTCTCTCTCTCGTGTGTGTGTGTGTGTGTGTGTGTGTGTGTGTGTGCGTGCGTGTGTATGTGTGTTTGGAGACAGGGTTTCTCTGTGTAGCCCTGACTGTCCTGGAACTCACTCTGTAGACCAAGCTAGCCTTGAACTTTAATGCCTCCCGAGTGCTGGCATTAAAGGCATGTGGCTTTGGGAATATTCTTGCTACTTCTTTTTGTAAAAAAAAAAACAAAAACAAAAACAAAGGCCTGGAAATTGACTAATTATAGTTCTATATATTTATAGGGCACAATGTGATGTTATGATTTATAAATATGTAGTATAATTAAATCAAGCTAATTAACATCTTTCACCTCAAATAGTTATCATTTTGTGGAGAGAACATTTGAAAGTTATATTATTAACATTTTTTTAAATATGCAACATTCTATTATAAACTGTATTATTGTACAACAGATATTTTTAAAACCTTATTATTTCTTCTAATTGATGTATTTTGTTCTCTTTGGCCTTAATCTTCTCAGTAACCACCATTGTACTCTGCTTCTATGTTTGAGTTTTTTATATTTTACTATATATAAGTAATAACGTGGAATTTATCTTTCTGTACTTGGTTTATTTCACTTATCCTAATTCTCCAGCTCTATTCATATTTCATAAAGAACAGATTCTGGTTTTGTAAGACTGCATAAAATCTGTTGTGTTTATATGCCAAATTCTCTTTATTCATTCAGAATGGTTTCTGTATTTCGCTATTATGAATTGTGTGGCAATTAATATATGAATGTAGACTTCTTTTTAACAAACTGATTTCAAGTTTTTTGGAGAAATATCCAAAAGTAATATTGCTGTGTCTTTTGGTAGTTATACTTCTGTTTTTCAAATGTCTCCACAGTTTTCCATAATTATTATGTTGATTAATACCCTCACCAATACTTCTTAAATCTATTACTTACGGAGGTAAAATAGGACAGCCTCTATAAAAGTTGACTAAGAGTAGAAATTACTCTAAGATGAGTGCTGAGCGCAGTAAGCGCTGGTGGAAGGAAGGCAGCTCCGGAATTTAAGTGGGGCCCTGAACTCTTGGATTCTGCCACGGAACTATCTGAACCAAACTGAGGGTTCTTAACATATATTCTATGTTCTCATACTCCAGAGTCTCCAAAATGAAGGAGAGAGTTAAACAAAAGAGACAACAAAGAGAATATATCAGCACCGTCAAAGTCAAGGTGGCCTCGATGAGAAAGCAGGCTCTGGAGGAGCAGTTCGGTGAATGGATTCTCGACCCCAGAGGAATGATTCCGATAGCTGTGGTAGGAGCAACCGCGCGTGCGCAGGTGGAGGATTGCGTGCTGAGAGGGAAACTGCTAGCATGTTAGCAGAGTGTCAGAGGCTTCCCTTGAAATCTTTGCTACAACTGACCTGTCTGACCCATGGAAGCTTATTGAGTTCTTCAGTTTTTCAATGGGCATGAAAAATAAAATACAAATCTAGTAATATTTTTAAAATCTTGATATTGACAAGGGTTTCCAACCTAATTATTACAGAGATGGATTTCGTGTGTGTGCGTGTGTGTGTGTGTGTGTGTGTGTGTGTGTGTGTGTGTGAGAGAGAGAGAGAGAGAGAGAGACTATTTGTGATATCTATGAGAGACCACATCTCTTAACTCCAAAGAACAGCTACTCTTTAAGAATAAAGTATTTCCTCTTAATTGTATAGAGATTTGAAAATATTTAATCATAAAATGCCAATAATATCTCACTTTTAAGTGAATGACCAAGGGAAAAGATCTGTGGAGGAAATATTAACAAAAAACAAAATTATTAAAGGCTATTGTCCAAAACATAAAATAATTATTAATTAAAATTCAACAACAAAAATTAAATAGCTCTTTTAAAAAACAGGAAAAGCCAGGCCTGGTGAAACATGCTTACAACCCCAGCACTCAGAAAGCTAAAGCTGTTGTTTAAGTTCAGGACCAGCCTGATCTGCATAGTGAGACTCAATCTGAACAACACACTCTCACACTCACACACAAACTCACACACAAACACACAAACACACTCACACACACACAAACACACACACACTCACACACACACTCACACACACAAACACACACACACACACAAACACACACTCACACACAAACACACACACAAACACACTCACACACACACTGACACACACATACAAACACACTCACACAAACACACACACACTCACACACACACAAACACACACTCTCACACACACACACTCACACACAAACACACTCACACACACACTCATACACAAACACACGCACTCATACACAAACACACACACACACACTCACACACAAACACACACTTTCTCTCTCACTCTGAACAAAAGACTTGACAAAGACTTCACCAAAGCTACATAATATATGCAGATGGCAAATAAACCGGGTGAGACAACGCCAGCATCACATGCCTTTAAAGAATTGTAGGTCCACTGGGTGGTGGTGGTGCATGGCTTTTTCCCAGCATTTCTGAAGCAGGGGCAGGTGGAGCTCTGTGAGTTCAAGACCAGTCAAGATAGTTACAAATGTTGCAAATGTTCCTTAGCTACATCACACTCACTGCCAAAGGTTTCTGGAAATATTTCCTGGAGGAGACAAAATAGGATCATTCTCGGTGTCTCGGTCCTCACACGAAGAGAACGGAAATCAGGAAGGACATATGCAAGAAGGCAAAATGCTAAACTAAGAAGAGATTGGATCACTCAGTACTTAGAAATACATGACTTTTAGTCTAAGACACTAAATATGTGGTAACAGAGGAGTAATATGTTCTTTCTCTTCCTTTCTGCAGATTCAGAATGTTCTTTATGATTTTTTTCAGAAGCCAGATTTGCATCTTGGTAAATATGCCTTTACTGTAGTGTTTTTTCTTTGGGAGGGAGGTTGAAGTCACATAGTCAACATTAGTGCTTATGAGGTTGGAAGCACTTCAAGTTAAATAAGCCTTCTCCATTCTTCCCAGAGACAGAATTGTCAAGGAACACAGAAGTAATCAATCAGCCTCAGTCTTTGCAGTCCAGTGCTCCCTTGTAGTACAAATATTGTGTGATTACCTGCCCCTTTGTTATCCTGTGATGTTCCCAGAAAATAGCAATTGTAGAATTTAGAAGAAAAAATATAATGCCATAATTAAAATAAAGGAATTGTGCAAACAAAGGCATTAAAATTATATGTAGGACCAGAAAGCTAGCTCAATGGCTAAGTGTGATTGTGAGCATTGTAAGGAATGCTCACAGATCCTGACACCCACGGAACAAGCCTGCTGTCCTAAGAATGACGGTTATACTAACTCTGAGGGGCCCAACACCCTTTTCCAGTGTCCACAGCCCCCATTCTCCTCACATCTACTCACAGACGGATAAATAAATATTTAAAAATTTTTATGTACTATATCTCAATATATAAACTTTTAGTTACAATATCACTAGAAGAAATAATAAATAGACCTTTTTAACCTATTCTTCATGAATAATGAGTTATAAGAAAAGTAAGATTGTATCTAAGTAACTGTTTTCCCTGTATTGACATTTTGAAATAAGGGCAAAAAGAATTTATATATTCATATATGTATGTACATATACATGAATATTCATGTGTGTGTGTGTGTACACACCTATGTGTGCTGTTCTTACGGCTAGGGGTGTTACAAATGCAGACTAACACAGATGTGTTGCATACAAGTTCAGATTAAAGTTGCAATGCCACTTTCTATATATAAGACAATTTCTGAAATGGTGAACAAATACTGATAAGTTCCAGAACAAGTTTTCCATTCAACCCTCACTCAAAAACCTCACAGTAATAATATTTTCAGAAAAACTGAACAGCAAAGCTGGGCGGTGGTGGCGCACGCCTTTAATCCCAGCACTCGGGAGGCAGAGGCAGGCGGATCTCTGAGTTCGAGGCCAGCCTGGTCTACAAGAGCTAGTTCCAGGACAGGCTCTAGAAACTACAGGGAAACCCTGTCTCGAAAAACCAAAAAAAAAAAAAAAACTGAACAGCAAAATGAGGGGCCAGGTATATAGCTGACTCACAGTAGTAGAAAAAGTGCTGAGCGTATACAAAGGCAGGGCTCAAAACTTTGCAACAACAACAAAAACAACAACAACAAAACAATAGCAAAACTGCCCTCTGCATTTGCATATAAAGTAAGTTCTAAACTGAGAGCTGTTAAAGCAGCTTTTCACCTTTTCCAATGTCTGACAGGAGCGGGGAGCCTTTATGGTGTAGAAATCATGGGAATTCTATCTTTACACCAGCTCCCCACCGAGACAACAAAAACTCTCCTACAAACTTCCCCTCTGCACACCAGGAGAGAGCAGCCCATCCCTGTGGGGAGACCATAGGCTTTGATGTATTTATTTTGGGGAAATGTTTCTTTCTGTGAGTCTAGCTAAGAGAACCTGACTTGTAACTAAGAATCTGAGTGTGGATCCTGGGATTTATGTAATTTGTGACCCACTGATTGTTTGGCCTTATTTTCGTTTTTGAGATAGGACCTGCTGCTGGCCTGGAACTCTCTGTGTAGAACTCCTAGTGCTGCCTGGCACGCACAGAGATCCTCCTGTCTCTGCCTCCCAGTATAACACACTGTTTTTAATTTATTTTTTTTATCACTGTGTTTAGTGGTAACTATAAATTATGAGACTATTTTCATTCTTTCCTTGCTTTTTTTCCTGTGTGTTTTGTTTGTTTGTTTGTTTGTTTGTTTGTCCTGGAATTCATTATGTAGACCAGGCTGGACTCAAACTCACAGAGATCCTGCCTCTGCCTCACAAGTGCTGGAATTAAAGATGTGAGCCACCATGCTCACTCTTTCCTTGCTTTTTAAAATAAAGCATGCTTCTTAGCATCCTGTCTGCTCTTTGGGGAACATGCTTCTGGCCTTCCTTCCTGACAACCTGTCCTCTCCCTGTTCTCAGCATGTTTAAAAACTGGAATTCTCCATTTCTGTTTCCGAAATTCTTTGCAATATCTTTGCTTATTCATTTATTCTGGGGGAGAGTGAGGAAGCAGTGAGCTAAGAGAGTCTGCTAGGATCCTGCTGAAAATCAGATGGCTTCTAAACCACCCCTGCCCAGCCAGATGAGCGTTCTCCCCTTTTACTTGACTGCAGTACTCATTTCCTGTACGATGAGTTCAGTTTCCTGAGCCCTCACTTGATTCCAGACACTGTAAGGAGTAAAGAATAAAGAAAATTAAGATGTGATTTTTCACCTTAAGTCGTTCAATATCAGCCACTGGTGGTAGAGACCAGTCTTGTCTGCGTAATTCTCTGGAGATGGAAAGCCTCTTAGGACAGTTATATCTGGTGTCTCTTAGGACAGTTATAACTGGTGTCTCTTAGAGTGACTGGGGAGTCTTCCCTACCACCTTGTCCGGTCCACTGCAGGTGGTGATGCTTTTAGGAGCAGGAGAGAGTTAGTGTCTTAGTCCTTCCAGCACAGAACTCTGTCTGTCTCCTGGTGAGCTCAATATGGACTTGGTAGTTACCATATCAAATGGAGGCTTGTTTTGCTTTACTGGAACTAAGGACTGAGCCCGGGGCTTTGTGCTTGCTAGATAGGTACATTCCCACTGAGCTAAGTCCCTAGCCCTTAAAGTGGAGGTACGAAGGTTCCCCATTACCAGTCACCCTTACTCAGAAGATTCTTTTCAATCACCTCTTGGCATTGTGATTTCTCAGCTCTTCTGCACATGAAGTGTCGGCTTCCAGAGTTTGCTTTTTTGACTTTCTCATCACCCGCCACACTGTTCACACATCCTGGATTTTCTTATTCTAACCCACAAATCTAGTTGATGACTCCCAGTTTCAAACTGTCCCCCTGAGCTCCTGATCATACATGAAAAACCTACAATGATTGGTGAGAAATGTAAGTTGTTGATCAAGATGATGATTATTATTACAGAAAAACAAAAGATCTATGTGTCTGCATGTACATGCACATCTGGAAGTACACAGGAAGTTTGCTAAATAGATGACAAGCAACAGCAGTGATTCACTCTGAGGCCAGGGAGACTGAAGATGCTTAGGAAAATATAGAAAAAGGAAGATGTTCATATTCACACACAGTTTACAAGGTTACAGGAAGATGTTCATATTCACACACAATCTACAAGGTTACCGGAAGCTGTTTATACTCACACACAGTTTACAAGGTTACCTCCATAACTATTTTCTGAGGTGGTGAATAGCCTTTATATCATTTACATCTTTTACCAAAAGATCACATTCACATGGTGCTTGTGAATTCGAGAAACATTAAAGACAAAGAAGTTTTTAACTGGGTATGGTACACACCTTTAATCCCAGCACTCAGGGGCACAGTCAGGTGGGTCTCTGTGAGTTCCAGGCCAGCCTGATCTATAGAGCAAGTTCCAGGACAGCCAGGGATAGGTAGAGAGATCCTGTCTCAACATATAAAATAAAAAAGGCGAGCTCTTTAAAAACCTGCTTATTAAAAATTTAGGTTCATTCTTTTTAATATCTGAGTTTCTTGGTTAAATAAAGCCAGGAAAAAAACCTTTGGTCGTTATAGGGATGTTACCCAACTACAAATTATTTATTGTAACTATGGATAGATATTCATTGAGAATAATTTTAGTACTATATTATAAATATAAAATACTAATTTGTTACATCTAAACTAATTAGCAAATAACTTTTATTCCAAAATTAGAATCGCGTTGCAAAAATCTGATTATGATCAAATCTATGGAACCAGGATTGAATCAAGAGCAATTTATACAAGTAAGGAGCTGTGTTATTCGATATTTGTGTCAAATTATTCTGTCAGCTTCAATTGTATTTTGATAGATGTAATAAACATCATCTGAGGATTAAATCAAATGAAAGAATAAAAATTTATCATTTCTAAGATACATACTTCAAAAATGTTTAACCCCTCAGAAGTTGGGTTACAGTTTTCAAATAGCTCCTTTCTTTCTTTCAGTTCATGACATAAAAATATGAAGAACTTCTACTGACACCTTCTGATAAGATCAAGAAAACCCATCATTTTATAGTCAGTGAAATCTGATTGTACAAATAGTGAGACCTAAGACTGAAGGTCTACATAATTTTTAAACCTGAGAAAGTATGATTCTACTGTAATGGAATACGTGAAAGAAACCATTTTCCTAGACCCAAATTCTGGCTGCGACAGCCTGGCTTTCACGTTTTCTGTTTCTTCTCTTCTTCCAGTTTTTCTGTAATGAGCCCAAGAACTAATTCAGCTTTCACGTTTTCTTCTCACATGTTCTTACTCCGCTGAAAGTAACAGCCATGCACGAGACAGAGTTTCTGTGTGAAGGATTTCTTAAATCCTTTCTGAGTGGTTCTTGTCTAGACCAACTACAAATGAGATACACTCCCAGAAAAACAAAGAACAAATGGCAGAGTTGGAGTAGTTAGGGGGAGCCCAGTGAGATGACTCAGCATTTCAGGTAGAGGCAGGCCTGCTGTCCTAAGGTTGATCCCAGGAGCTGCAGAGTGGCTCTCTGCCCTCTACACTCTTACATGCCTGAGGGAAAAAGTGAGTTCTGGAAAGACAAGGCTTTCTCTCTCTAATGTAAGTATAGACATAACTTATATTTCTTTTCAATTGCTTCTCAATGCTAGTGACCTAGTTGTCTTAGGAGTTTCTCTACAAATAGGTGATTTAGAAATCTTCTTGAGCTGGTCATGGTGGTGGCGCATGCCTTTAATCCCAACACTTGGGAGGCAGAGGCAGGAGGGTCTCTGTACGTTAGAAGCCAGCCAGATATTCAAAGTGAGTTCTAGGACAGTCAGATTTGTTATACAGAGAAACCCTGTTTCATAAAACAAACAAAAAAGAAACTGCTATTTTTAATTATAAAAGTAATATGAATTTTAATCATATGTGAATTATATCTCAATAAGAAAGTAATATGGGCTCATTAAAGAAAATGATAAGAAGTTTAAGGAAAAGTGTTAAGCCTGTAGTTATTGCCAACTTATATCTCTGTTAACACTGTGATATTTTTCCTCAGATCATAATAATGACCCCCATTTTTACTCATTTGGCTAAAGCAAACCTTTCTTGGTTTTATTATTGCTTTCATCGAGTCTTATTAGCATTCCTGAACGCCATTTATGAGGCAAAGCCCAAAGTGCTCACCGCTGTGTAGGCCCCTGGGCAGCCTGCCACCTACTTGTCCACTCTCTTTGCCGTTAAGCTTGTTTTAAGTCAGATATGTGGGGGTTTTAGCTCTACTTAAGTTAGAGAAATAGGGGGATGTGCTTCTACTCCATCTTGGTCCCCAAAACATGTTATGGCATCGTAATGCTTTGCTCTGCATTTTTGTCATTATTTAATCTTATCTTTATTGTTGGACAGTTACTTTCTCATTATTCCAAATGAAAATAAGATCAGTATCTGTGTGTAAATCTTTGTTTACAGTTTGAAACTGTGAACTACAAGTGGAGTAGGGCTAGTGACTTTATGAAAAGCTTCTCTCTCTCTCTTTCTCTCTCTCTCTCTTTCTCTCTCTCTCTCTCTCTCTCTCTCTCTCTCTCTCTCTCTCTCTCTTTCCTCCCCCCTCTCTCTCGGAGGGAGGAGACAACAACACACATGTGGGTATGGGCATGCACCCATATGAGGAGGCAGCAATCTTCAACCCAAGGAAAGACTTTGCCAGACACCACCTCTTCTGAGCCTTTGGCTTGGACAGTTCAGCCTCCAGAAATGGGAGAAAATCATTTCAGTTTTCAAAAATACCTAGTCTAATTTAATTGCTCTGGTAGCCTGACAGAAGTCCAGTAATGTTTTTTAGAGTGAATTCCCAGAAGTGGAAATGGCTAGATCAAAGAATGAACAACTGAAACTTTGAGTCCCTACTGTCAATTGTGCTGTTGGTTGCACTGATTTGTTCTCCCGGCCGCAGTGCACAGCGCTCTCAGCACTTTATTCCCACCTACAGTAAGCATTACTAAGAATAAGAGAGCTGCATTTGCTCTCTTGTTCTTTCAGTGCTTGAGATTGCACCTAGGGCCCTTACATGCTAAGCAATTGCTGTGCCTCTGAGGACTCCTGCTCCTCACATTTTTTTTTTTTAAAAAATAGAGGTTAAGGGGTTGTAGAGATGGTTCCGTGGTTAAGAGCACTAACTGCTCTTCCAAAGTACCCAGGTTCAATTCTCAGCACTCCATGGCAGCTCACAGCTTTCTGTAACTCTAATTCTAGGGGATCAGATACCCCCATACAGACATGCATCCAGGCAAAACACCAGTGCACTAAAAGCAAATGAATTTTCAAAATAGAGATTGAATTTTTTTATGTTAAAACACTTTATTATGTGACCTATTCATTTCTTTTCTAGTGTGAGCAGGCTAGGTCTGCAAAATGGGCACATTTTGTCTTTCCACATTTAATGTGTGGTTTCATGAAGTCACAAGACACTTTGATTTCATTGACTTTAATTCAGCACGTGTCATGCCACTGTTTTCACTTGGTAGACTCAGTCATTGGCAATCACAGGTTCTTTTATTCCAAGCTTAATTACTATGACTAATAATAACTAAACAGTATTAAGAGTATTAAAGTATAATGTACTTGACAGTAGAGAGAGAGGGAGAGAGAGGGAGGGAGGGAAGCTACGGGATGGCTTCAAAAGGGTGAAGAGTTCACAGGATTCAAAGAGGCCATACTGAAGGCAAAGATTTCTGGAAAGCTAATTCAGACTCAAGAAAATGTCTCTGGGAGGGATGGGGATGGGGGTGGGGGGTTGGGGCAGGGGTCAGGGGCAAGGGCAGGGGTCAGATAAGCTCTAAGAACTGCAGGTGCAGAGCTGTTCATGGTGCAGAGTTGTCAAATGCTGCTGAGGTGGAGGAAGGGAGGGTAATTTTAGTGTCTGCTTTCCTAGGCGGAAAAACTTGCCTTGAACAGTTAGAGGTACATTGCCATGGCGATTTTCCTGGATGGGGAAAAAAAATAGCTTTTATAGCATCAAAGTGATGTCATTGTATTATCCTTTGGTCTGGTGTGTTAAATTAGTTCATGGGTCTGGGTTTCTGACGTGGTTTTGATATCCCCATGTATCCAGGTGTTCCTGGTCTAATTTGAAGTTCATAGGTGGCTACACTTTAGAAAGAGGTTGCTTAGCAGTCTTGCCTCATGTTTGTGCTACAGTTGTTCACTTGCACAGACAAGACGTGAGTCATTCTGCTTCGGTGTTTGCACTGAAGACGGAGGAAACCGCTGTTTTATGAAATGGGCTTGCTCAGGACAAGCCCCGGCTTGAGTCAAGTGTTGTGTGCCACACAAAGTCAGTTCAAGCCGACCACAGCACAGTCCCTATGTCCGTCTTTACCTCTGATCTTTAGTTTAAGTTAGAATTGTAAATTCTCGGTATAGATTGATGGCATTACCATGTGTGATCACCAATTATGAGTGTTTCTCAAATTTCCTCAATTTTTATTTTTTATTTTAATATTATTTTGTTTGTTTTTGAGATAAGGTTTCTCTGTGTAGCCCTGATTGTCCTGGAACTCATTCTGTAGACCAGGCTGACCTCCAACTCAGAGATCTGCCTGCCTTTGCCTCTGAGTGCTGGAATTAAAGGTGTGTACCAGCTCAAATTTCCTCAATTAAAAAAGAGTTTAAAGAGGTTCTCTAATTTCAAAACATTTTTGTTAATTCTGTGCAAACATATCAGTAGATCACTTAACGGTGCCTCCTGGTGCCCTTTGCTTCCATGGCTCTCTCATGATCAGCTCAGTCGATGCTGTCTCTCCTGGGTATTTTATTTTTAAGATGAGCTTGAAAATTATTTTTAACAAATAACATGATAAGAAGATATAAAAGGATGCTATAAAATACCGTGCACTTTTCTAGTACCCAAGGCCATGTCAAACCAGGTTCAGCATCTCAAAGGCCAAAGGCTGAGGAGTTTCCCCAGTACCTCCTCCTTTTGTCTAAATAAGAAAGTTCCAAACCCAATATAAAACTATATACAATAAGAGCAGATATCAAGTATAAAAATTAGAATTACAACCAGCATAAACAATATTAAGCAAGAAACATATGTTAAATATTTCAATAATTATCTTTTTTTTTTTTTTGGTTTTTCGAGACAGGGTTTCTCTGTAGCTTTTTTAAAGCCTGTCCTGGAACTAGCTCTTGTAGACCAGGCTGGCCTCGAACTCACAGAGATCCGCCTGCCTCTGCCTCCAGAGTGCTGGGATTAAAGGCGTGCGCCACCACCGCCCGGCTTCAATAATTATCTTATTCTAAGGAGTCTAAGTCTTATATTAGAAATGGCTAAGTCATGAGAGGAAAGTAACTATGACTATCCAGTCTTCAACCCCATCAAAGACCTGAAAAGGGAAATAATATTACTTGAGTAGACAAAAGTGCAATCAAGCAACTTCCAAAATGTGCAATAAATGACTGAGACAACTGGTTACCTGGGCAATCACCCAAAGTCTCATTTGCAACGTTGGAACAATGTAACTGACAGACTATTTTCAGAGGCAGGAAAACTATCTTACCCTGTCTTGGCAAGGTTTGGCAGGGGTTTTTTGTTGTTGTTGTTGTTGTTGTTTGTTTGTTTGTTTGGTTGGTTTTGGTTTTTTTTGTATCCTGCTTGTCCAGTCTGGACATGGTGCATTTTGTCAGTGGCTGAAACATGGGCAGTTCTTTGCACAAGAAGAAAACAAACTCCAAGTGGAGTGTTTTTGGTGCCCAACATTCTCTTGGGAATAGATCAGTGCTGCCAGAAGCAATCATGTCTCATGTCAACAGAACCCTAAGTTATTTAAATGCTATATTCTACAATTTTTTGAAGTGGTTGAAGATTACCTATCTATGTGGAATACAATCTCTATGTATCTGAAGAACCTGATTAGTCTAACTATAAGTATGACAAACATGGATGACTATTGACCTATAATTCGTAATACCTATATAGCTCAAAGACTGAGACTTCATATTAGAATATTAAACAATTTTTAAACAACTGTGCAGCAAATGAGGACAATGACCTAAAAATGTGAACAATGTATAAGTATCTTGGTCAGAGGTATAAATGTATAGTGTGATATGATAAATATATCCTAAAATTGTGTCAATCAATATACAAAATGTCTTAAGCAGAGGTAAAAGCATGCATGCATACAATATGACAAAATAACTTTGCATAGGTGTACAAATATTGCAAACAGAAATAGGAGCATGTTCAATATAACAAATATAATTTGAATTTGTATCAATATACAAGAATCTATACCAATATAAATTGCCTATAAATAATAGCTCACAAGTATTTACTCTATTACTCACTATTATTATTAGTGTGAGTAAGCACCCTTCACTTTGGCCAACAGATGAAAATCCCATCCTCTGATCCTCTAAGCTAGGCACAGCTTCTAGTAACTTCAATTAGAAGGCTCTAGATAGGGAAGAGCAGCTGAAGGCCAGGACTTAATTGGTCCCAACACACACTAATCTACCTATTATCCCATCCAATTTCCCTTTTTTTCCCCCAAAGAAGATCCCTGCGCCTACATAATTTCTACCCCAACCCCCAACCCTATAACAACTATAACTATACCAGTTATGGTCAACCCCTAGTTGATGTCCCTAACCCTGAGGACAAACTGTTAGGAGAGGGGACGTTGTCTTCTAGAATTACTTCTAACTGTCATGGGGTTGATAATTTTTCTATGGGATCCTGTAAAACTAAAATGATGGTTAAGGTTTTTTTTTTTCCTCTCTATCTCTCAAGCCCAGGTACATTTATCCAACACTGTGATCCATTTAGAGGTTTTTTTTTTTCATTTGATTTTTCTTTATTACATGTATATCTGTAATTATTTTTTGACCAGGAGCACTTTTTGTTTTTTAAATGCTAAGCAGTCATGGCTAGGACCAACTCTGTGGCTTTACCTGTTGTCTTCACCCAGTCCAACATGGCAGAGGCATGTTCACTGCCTCTGGGAGCCACGCACACTGCCCCAGCTCCACGGTCACAATGGGTCTATGTCACCATTAAGCAATTTGTAACACGCTGCTCAAAGACCCCATCTAAGTGCTTGGCCTCCTGAAAGAGCCAGAGCTGTTTGTGCAACTAGCATGAACTAGTAAGCCCTCCCCTAAAGAAGCTATGCAGCCTTTACTGCCAGTGGTAAGGAAAGAAGACATATCTTCAAGGAGCTACCAGCAAACAGAGCCCATCTGGGAAAAAAATGCAGCTACCAAGAAGCTGTACTAAACTCTGTTCTTTTGCATCTAGAATTTCTTTTTAAGCTCTCTTGGGTTTTATGTGAGTGTAGTCAGCCCCATGTTGGGCTTCAATTTGTAGATTCCATAGGCAGAGGCCTGCTTGTTTGTTTCCCGGCCACCCAGACCCAAAATAATCACACAGAAACTGTATTAATTACAACACTGCTTGGCCAATCACTTAGGCATATTGCTAGCTAGCTCTTACATCTTAAATTAACCCATTTCTATTATTTTGTATTTTATCATGAGGTTGTGGCCTACTGGTAAAGTTCCAGTGTCTGTCTCCTTTGGCAGCTACATAGCATTTCTCTGACTCTGCCTACTCTCTCCTTTATCTCTGCTTAGAATTCTTACTTTGCTTTACTCTGTTACATTGGCCAAAGGCAGATTCTTTATTTATCAATGGCAATAAAACATATTCACAGCATACAGAGATGAATCCCACATCACCAACCTAACTTGATTTTCCTTCTAAAATGGCTAACCAAGTATATTACTCTTCATTGAACAAACTTTTCTGTTACAAGTAGCTAATTTTCCAAATGAGAAAAAAAAATCTGCATCATTGCTTGTCTCCAGAGAAAAAGAAAACATTTTG